>NC_052618.1:24001565-24248429 GCF_016545825.1 Eucalyptus grandis | reverse complement strand
AATTTATTTTCCAAAATATTAAAAAAATATTTTATTTTCCGAAAAATCAGAAAAATCAAAAATATTTCATATTTTCCAAAAAATGCCAAAAATCCAAAAAAGCCAAAAATTCATGAAAAAGCCAAAAATTTCAGAAAAAGCCAAAAAAAAAAAACTTGTATTTTTCCAAAAAAAAAATCAAAAAAATCCCTTTTATGTCCAAAAATGAGAAAAAGACTCAAAAATGTTTTTCCTCCAAAAATGTATGGAAAAAATCCCTCAAAAATCCAAAAAGCCTTAGGGTTTAAACAAGATTAGGTACCGAAAGGGCATTAGTGATTAACTAGTGTAATCAAGTCCCCCATCCTAATTTCTCCTGGTTTAAGCAGAGCGAGTATTTCTCCCGATACTTCGCTTAGGGTTTCTAATCGACTCACCCCAAACCGATTAGTGGCGACTCGTTTTAAAATTAATTTACAGGTTAAAAACTCAAACTATTAAGTCGTGAATTGGCGGACTTGGGAGAGTCCGGGCTTAATAAATTCAGCCGAGCCATTAGCCTCCTTAGGCATTCGTACCCGATTGCGGGCGCCGAGAAAAAAGAGGTCGCGACAGTACTAGTTTAAGCACCCCATCTTCCGAGACACCTTCTCGGGAATTTGGTTTTTGGCTCTATGAAAGGAACAGGGTGAAGGTTAGGGTTTTTGTAATTTGGGGTAGAATGGAGGAACGGTTTTTAAATGGGACAGCATGGCTATTTGATGGGTAGTATGTGAAGATCTATTTTCTTTATAGTGGATTTTGCTAAAAATGGCATACTCGGTAAGGGGAAGATACTCTCGCACCATGGATGAAGCTCATGGACGAATGGAACAGTACCCAAAAAGAAACATTGGTCAAAACGCAGAAGATCTTCAAAAGCAGTCAACAGGGACGGAGACAGGCTGAGGAGGAAGGTTAGGTGTTTCGATTAGGGTTGGGGTTTGAGAGTGGCGGAGCCATTACCATATCAGACGTGGAGAAAACTCTTCCTGCGAGAGAGGAACCCAGAAATGGGACCCCATTTTTTCTTCGGAGTTGAAATGCTGTCTCTACATGCAACTACTTTACAAATGATATCTAAAGACATTTTCAAGTTTGAACGCCTCTCGTCAGAGCTGCGGCAGCCCGAGAGAGGGGGAAGAGGGAGAGGGGTGTTTTTTTTTTTTTTTTGTGGGGGCTTTGCTCTTGTGGGCCTTTATAGCTTCGTGTGTTCTATTCTGTCTTTGTATAGTTGGCCAATCATGCATGTGATCTTCTTTTCTGTAGATAAAAAGCTGGAAGGGCAAACCAGCATTAACAACCTCTTCTAAGCATTACCAGAAGGGCCTTTATCCTCTATAGAATGTTTGGTTGAAACCATATAATTTGTACAATTTGCGACCCAAAAATTCATGGTTGGCGAGCTTGTCATCATAGGCTCTCCTAGATATTAATAATCAGGAAGACTCTGCACACTATACGTTGGAATTAGGCAATATGGCACGAGCCATACGGTAGTTCGCTCTAGATGTGAATTAAATTCATGAAAGACAAATAACCGCCTTACCACTAGTTCAACCACCTAGTGGTCGATGAAATTAAACATGGGTTTAAAAAAAATGACGTAGGAAATTACAGTGCAGTGATTTCAAAGCCAATCTCAACCAAGTTCTAGTCAAAACAAGGTTATATAACCTAATTTCCAAGCATTTTGTTATATCTCACTCTATATTAAGCTCCTGCCAGCTACTTGAATCGAAATTTCAATGCTTTCGTTTGGGAAAATGAGCACAGGAAAACCAAAAGGAGGGACCAGCGTTTGATAAACCGATTAATACCTTTGCTTTGCATCAGACAACCCAAGCTATAAACATCATACAAAAAACTCTTTTCACAGATTGGTCTGTGTACAAGAAGGGAGAAACTTTTCAATGGAAAATGCTGAGAAGATTTCAATGAGTTCTGCATTTGAGAAACCTCACCAAACTGCAGAAAACGAATTCCGTTTGAGGGTTCAGTCTCAGGACAGACATAATGAGAAGCTGCTATAACTCATGATCTGCGTCATGAAACTGATACATCTCCCGATCTCTTATTGCCATCTATATACCCAGTTTTGTTTCGCAAGTTCTGGCATGCGGCACAATATTTACAAAAGCAGCACGCCTCGAAAATAATATCGTCCTTTTGGATCAGTCACCACTATGCCTTTTTTAATTTATTTCCTAATTTAATGGTATGACTACGTGGAGAGAAGAAAATATGTGGAGAATTACCTCTTATCTAACTTGAAACTTCGTCCACCACAACCGAAGAAAGTCCCTGCTGTGTCTTGGACATTGCCGATTCCGAAAGCAGGGTAACTGTGGCGTCGTCCGTGCCTTCCTGTGGTAATTTCGACTCAATAAAATGACCAACTTGATTATCATCCGGGGGCGATACTCTTGTGCTCCGAATCACCCATTTCTTATCTCTTGCACAGACCCACTAAATAACAGTTCTGCTCAGGCGCATGACGAGCACAAGCAACGGGGTTGGAGGCACACAGAGCGTTGTCCCCCGTATGTCTGCAACGGTATATTCGACGAGGGTCCAGCTTCTTAATCCTTAATGTTACGAAAGCAGCTAATTCGTGGATCATGCCTTTCAATAGATATCCATTAAAAGACACCCTTTAGTGTTGTGAAGGTTACTAAAGAATAATAACTCATGAGAGTTACAAGTAATATCCTTTACCATTATATGGTGTAACGGGGGAGTAATAAGCAATTATAGAGGAAGATTTAAGGGTCTTCTCTCACTTCTACAAATAGGTGAGGCTTCTCAAAAGCTAATAACACGGAATATATAAAGCACTAAAAATAATTATTAGCTATCAGAATTCTCTTCTATATTGATCCAGGATCTCGTGTTGTGCAACCCAATTCTTGCTCGAGTAGCACGGGTTTGCCGACAAGTTGTTTACGATTCTGGAGGATATGTTAGAAAAGATTGTGGATATGGCTAGCAACGTAATATAGTCTGGTTGAGGATTTGATATTGAGACTGCGAGAGGTATGTAGTTAAATGATTGTGTCATGTTTACGTAGCCCTTTTTTCATCATTGGTATCGGAGTAAGTTATGGGCTGTTTTCATCGTGAATGTTAGAATCACGTTATTCATTTAATGTTAAAAAAAAAAAAAATTGGTGTATTCGATAGCTAAGTGGATTATGTTTTTAGTTGAGTTGAGACGTACTAGTTTCCTCCTACAATTTATTTTTCTGCATATTAAATTAAATATAATGTTTGAGTACTTGGGCGCTGGAGATGATTAAGAGCATAGCAAATTTTCGGTCTTGTGACTTATATAAAATCTTTATTTTGTAATTTAGATTAATGCCGCAAGATATTAATATGTGCTAATTTTTAATTTCTCACGGGCATTTCTTGAATGGAGTTGAAAATGGCTGTAAAGGATATTGTTGCTGATTTGAACAAGGGTGAGAAATTGGATGGCAAGAACTATGATATCCGGTGCCGAAAGATTCAATATCTCCTCAATAAGCAGGAGATTTTGGAAACCCTTGATAACCCATGGATGAGCCTGAAGAATGTGACACTCCTCAACATCGCCGTTACCTTAAAGCCTACCAAAATTGGCGCAAGAAAGATCACTGTGCACGCTTCACCGTGTTAAGCAGTATGAGCAATGATTTGATTGGCGAACTTGAGGAGCATTAGACGACTAAAGGCATGTGGGAGGCTCTCAAATAAAAGTACAATGGTATCTCCGCAACTAAGCTGCGTGAGTTAACCATGAGTTTTGATAGCTACACAACGAAAGAGAGTTACACCGTGAAACAACACCATAGGGTGATGTCTTCTGTGATCCGTGAGCTTAAGGCTGCTGGACGAGACCTAACTGATTAACAACATATTCAAGTAGTGTTCCGATCCGTCCAGCAACCTGGGATGACATGTTCATGAATATGACTCATGACAGTAACATTAAAACATTTCTTCATCTCTCGCGTCATCTTGAACGTGAGGCTGAATGCCGTAGGACAGCTAAAACCAAAAGGCTTTTGCTTATGTGGCGGAGTCAGGCTCACGTCGTGAGTACCCAAAGGAAGTTGTTTTAACCAAGGAGGTGCTACTACTTTGGACAAAAAGTACACTTTGTTCGGGAGTGAACTGAGCCAATCCATCGTAGCATGTATTTTATACTGCATATGCTTATTGACCAAATATGGAGGTAATTGAATAAATCCCTGCTTCCTCACCTTGTGAATCTTATGAGTAAACTATTTTGACTGAAACTTATGCCCTTTGTGACTTTTTGACTATATCATAAAGTGAGGACTTAATGTTAGTTACTTTAGCTTGTTACCTATGGTCATGTGAGATATATATGGACAATGCTGGGTAAGCTATCAAGTCTAAACTAAGTGATATGAGGATGAGGGAAAGATCATTTGATAACACATTCACGTTTTATACTCATTTTCAATAGGTGGGTCGCTTCTTGTGGAATGCGACAAAACGATGAGTAAATTGTCCAAATGGGATTAAGCATAGCTCTTTTTATTTTGATGGATTAGATATACTTAATCCAATGCGATCAAATGGGTCTAGAGCATAATGAAACACCAATGTTTATCTGATGTCATATGCTAGTCTTTGTTATATAGCGTAGTGCTCCAAAATGCATGCGTACTCAACGGTCGCATGGCCCATTAGCTTGTATGGATGGAATCAATGATAGAATTGATGAGAAAAATGTATGATTATGACATGTCCACTAATTTGTGAGCGGGAGATCTCAGTAAATATTTGATTAAAGACACCCATTAGTGTTGTGAAGGTTATTAAAGAATAACTCTTCGAATTATATGGGAGTTACAAGTAATAATTCTTCACCATTATATAGTATAAGGGTGGAGTAATGATGAATTATAGAGGAAGACCGTGTTTGGTAACATTTATGTTTCCGGGAATAATTTATATTCAAAAATTGTATCTTTCCATTTTTGTTCCCACAAGCAAAGTAGATTTTTTTTTTTTTTACTTCTTGTTTTTGTTCTAAATTTATTCTATGACCACTTTTCTATTCTGGGGAATAAAAAAATTAATTGACATTACCAAACAAATTTCTATTCGGGAAAACAAAAATAACAACAAAATAGAAAACATGACAGTTACCGAATAGGTGCTAAGGATCTTCTCTCACTTTCTACAAATAGGCCCTCTTCTCACAAGCTAATAACATAGAATATATAAAACATTGAAAAATAACTATTAGCTATCATAATTCTCTCTCTTATATTGATCCAAGAGCTCTTGGGCTCTACAACCCAACTCTTGCTTGAGTAGCACAGGTTTGCCAACAGTTGTTTACGAGGCCAATGACATATTACTTAAAGATTGTGGGAAAAAGTACCAAAAAGTCATAAACCTATTATGTTTGTATTAATTTAGTCACAAATCTTTCAATTTGACAAATTTAGTTCTAAATCCTTTGTATTTGTGTCAATTAAGTCCATTCAACTAATTTAGGCCGAAAATCATTGATGTGAACACCATCCATCCATCTTATGTGACACCACCAACACTTACATGGACATTTTTAATAATATTTATTATATATTTTTTTTTAAATAATTTTTATTAATTATTCTATACTTTTTTTTTTTTTTCTTCCTTTTTTTCCTCTATGGTTGGTTGGGGTTGCTAAAACTCACCGGCCACTGGGCGAGGGCTGCAAAGCCCTCATCAAAGGCCAATGAGGGTCACAGTCCTCACCCGACCTCACCCAAATGTAATTGATAGAAATAATTTGTGTCAATTCAATTACAAACCTTTCATTTTGGTCAATTTAGTGCTAAACCAATTGAGTCATAAACATTTTCACATTTTACCAAATGAGTCCATCCGATTAATTTTAGCTAAAAATCGCTAACGTGACTTCGACCATCCTATATGGCATGACCGACATTAACATGGGCATTTTAAATAATATTTTAATATTTCTTTATAATTTTCCTTTCTTTTCTTTACTTTTTTTCCTCTAGACTTAGGGCGGACGAGGGTCACCGATTGACCCTTGCCAATCATAGGTGAGCGTCGAGACACCCTCACCAATGAGGGCGAGGGCGGGTGGCCCTTGCCAAAATCTGGTGAGGGCACTGCTCTTGCCGAGTTGGGCCAAGGGCCACATTGCCCTTTCTCATAGGCCGCCAAGAGTCCAAGGAAAAGCAAGAGAAAAATTATATATATCCATGTCAAAGCTAGCCATACCACGTAGGACAACTGGCTTCTATAATAATAATTTCTGATAAAAATTGACTATTGACTTAATTGGCAAAATATAGAAATGTTTAAGACATAATTAACATAATTAAAATATTTATAACTAAATCGACACAAATGAATTAGGTTTAAAACTTTTGTGGTATTTTTTTCTTTATGGAAGAAGACTCGCAGAGCAATGTTATGTGGAGGATGCATAAAGTCAAAGGGGTGCCGAACTCAAGAAAAAAATAAAATAAAATGAAAAAAACTCAAGAAAACCATCGTATGTCAGAATATTTATTACGTTTGACAAGTTCATGGTTAGTTTTTTTCTAATGTTTTGAGAGTGAACTCCCACATCTAAAACTAATACATTATAATAAAAGTGGCATTAAATGCCTTCAAGTTCAATTCTAATGAAAGAAATCTTTTATTTTTCAAATAAGCATTTTAAGATTTTGATAAGAAAAAAAGTAAAGTTTTAGAGGAAAACCTTTTGCCAATATAAAATCAAGATTTTGCACGAAAATCTCTTGATAATAAGCAATGAAAAATGACATTATGAGAATGATAAGATATTTTTACTAAAATTTTGAGTAAATATTTTCTAGGATATTAATATAGTTATGAAAAATATTTTCTAGGATGTCAATATAGTGATGAATCATGTCTATTAAATAATATCTGAATTGTCAAAGTAGTAAAATCAACATTGCAAGAATGAGTATCATGATTATATATTCAAGTAGAATTGAATATATTATGCACGACAATTAATGTGATAAATGTACAGAAAGAATCTACAGTTATATCTCTAGATATGATACTTGTTATAAGTGACTATGGAAACCGAAGGCGAAGCATATGCTATTGCAATTTGGGCTCTTGAGAGAGCCCCAATTAACAGGAGTAAGTGTGGCTGACAAGCAAGACATATGGTATGGCTTGTGAAACCAGAATGGACTCACCTTAGTTTCAAAAGGACGAGTTCTAGAACCGCAAAATTAAATCAGAAAAAAGATAAACATTAACCACAATGGGCTTTAATTTTCTTTTAATAAACACTGTTAACATGAGAGAATCACGAAGTTCTAAAATAGGCTCATCAGGAGAGCCCATTTGAGCAAACCAGATAGGTCAAGCACCTATCTATTACTGCGAGTTTTAATCATACGCCTAGTGAAGAACGTTGTATGAATGATCATCCATTAAACTTTAGGATATAGTTTAGTGGGAAAATCATAATCCTACTGTTGGCAAAGAGTTAGGATTAACAAGAAACAAGAAAGTTGAAGGAACAATGTGCCGGCCAAGGAAAGAAAATTGAGGACACTTGCATGACTTTATTGCTTGCTTTGTTTAAAAAACAATAGCATTGTTAGAATGTCCAACCAAAAGTTATAGGTAGATGATACATGCATATATATTCTTTGACACCCCTTCCCCCAAGCCCCAACACCCCCTCCCTCTCTCTTCCCCCAACCTCTTACCTGCGAGCCAAATTGGGAATACCTCAGTGTTTTGACAGATAGAGGGTCGCACAAGCAAGCTAAACTTGGCCTGGGCAAAGCCGACCACTCTGCCAAGCCTCGCTAGTGGTGGGCGATGGCAACTTTTGCCCAAGCAAGGTTAGCCTGCTCAACCACCGCCAATGGGTGGCTAATCACTGACAAAAGGAAGAACAAAGGGGAAAAAATAAAAATATTAAAATATTATTAAAAATCTTTCCCGTCATCGCCGGTTGTGCCATATAAGCCATCTGATGTCCATGTCACTAATATCTAGTAAAAATTAGCCAAAATGACTAAATTGCTATTAAATCAAAAGGTAAGGATTAAATTGATACTATTGCAATAAATTTATAACTTTTTAAACACTTTTTCTATAAAAAGAGTATACAAATTTCATGGACAAGTTACGAGGGACAATAAAATAGTAAAATCATTTAAACTATTGTAGAAACGGAGCTATGGCCAAAAAATCCCACTTGGATAGGTAAAGTGAAAATAAAAGAACATTGCTATGATGACGGGCCTACGGCACTATTATTCCTCGTGATTGGTGGCGCCTTGTAGACCACAAATTGCCATTCGATGAGAATCGGCAACTGGAACCTTAACATGGAGCAAATTTGAGAAAGAATCTTGACAGAACATTCTCATAAGTTGGATAATTTTTTTCAAAAGGAAAATAAAACTAAGAAGAAGAAAATATCCTTGATGCTTGTCAACTTGTGTAAAACTCAATTATTTTGAAGGACACTTTCAGAAACATTTTCATTAATTATAGATATTTTGGAAGTCAAATTAGCAACGCACACTTGTATTTTAATCAAATTTCAAAATATTACTGAACAAATGAAAAAGAAAAATTGAAAGTAACTAGCAAGGTAGAAAATTGAGTTGTACAAAAGCAAAAAAAAAAAGAAAAGCAGTGAGGTAAAAATTTTAATTAAACAAATTCAATACTTTTTCAAATAAATTCTTATTTGTGGATGATCATGATTTTGATTTTTGAGTTAATGTGGATTGCCATAGCTTGACCAAAATCAATCGATGGTTTAAGTTCTGTAATTTAAATATTTGAGTTTTAATTTTGACAATTGTATTCATTTTGTGAAACAAAGAATATTTTCTTTTCAGTTATTGCAAGTGTAATAAATGTTTTATATTGGAGATGTTGCTAAAAGAAACCCTACGTCTATTTTGTCTTATAATAAAAGATGTTTGAAATGTTCATTATACATCGCATGTCTAGATATTTTGCAGCAAGTGTGATAAATAAGCAACGTAAGTTGTAATCTTGACAGGAAATTACCGAAAGAACCCTAGGGGATGGACATGGAGAGTTGGTTGTCTTGAAATTCATAAACTCATAAAACATGTCGCAAGTCTTATGAATCAATTAGGTTCATATCTTCAATTTCGACAAAGTTCCATGGATTTCAAGGATTCTTTCGTAGATCGATTGAGACGAAATTAATAAGCCTAACAATTCATGTGGCAAATACGTGCCTAAGCTTACGTCGGATCTATAAAAAAAAAAAAAACATAGTCGAAGGGAAATGAGGGTACCTCGAATCAGCTCTTGTCGTGGGCGAAACTTTAGGGTTTTGCACCCATATCGATGCGAATAAAATAATAATTACAACGACACCCGCACGTTGGGTTTGATCGATATAATAATTTTTCTTATGAAAAAGCAGCGAAGTTGGACTGCGCCACGTCGGCAGAATCACAAAGTCGTAAAAATTAGAGAAGTTGGATCGCCCACTATACCAACACAGATAGGTCAAAAAAGGCCGATTGATCGTGGTGTTTTCTTCAACCTTACGCCAAGTGAAGAAATAGTATACAAATCATTGAACTTTAGGATATACTTTTGGGATGAGGACTAGCATTAAGAAACGAAAAAGTGGAAGGAACGAGCTGATACAGAAGATAATCACTGTAAAGGCCAAGGAAAGTAAAATGGAGGGCACTTTCAAGACTTTATTTTCTTTGACTGAATGAAGAAGTTTCGTTAAAGAAGGAAAGGAGAAGCTAAAAGGTGCTGGATGGGTTTATGGGAAAAAGCTACAAAACAACTTCTTTTTTTTTTTTTTGGTTGGTCTTACTCTAATCATATTTTAACACTCACTCTTAAACTTTTGTCCTGCCTCCGTGCAAGACGTGAGAGTCGAAACCCACTCCTGAAATGAAATCGTCCCCACTCCAATCCCCCTTGAAAATGTGGAGATTTGAACCCCCCACCTCCCCCTTCCAAGTTGGAAGGGTGCCACCGGAGCGAACTTCAAATTATACTCATTATAATGCATGTATTCCAAACTTTAGACGGTTAGCATCCCAAGTCCAAAGGCACTGAGCTTTTAGGCTATTTATTCAAGGAAATATATACATGTCGACGATAGTATCCAATCAATCTTTTTTTTTTTTTTTTAATCTTTTTCTTTGTACAGATGACTATTTAATTTCTTTTAATGACGTTGTGATGATAACTCATGTATCATTACTTAGGTTCCTTTTGTTTCACAAAAAGAATGATTTGAGAAATATTTTCTAAAAAATATCGCTTGTATCACTTGAAATAATTAGCCAATTTTATCGACAACAATTTACGTCTTAACAATTTCGTGAACAATTTTTTTTTCATTAATTCATTTTTGTAAATGACATAAATGACTGTTTTTAGGAAAATATTTTTCAGACCATTCGTTTTCGCAAGAAACATGAAGCCTTAAAGTAAAGAAAAGTTATTGTCTCACTTACATGTAACGTAAATTGGCATCATTGAAATCATTAGTTACGTTGTTCACATAATGATCGGCAGTAGGTGGATTTGATTTACACCGAGTGCTGACTGCGTAATATTCTTTCGTTGATCACTACAGTTTACTTGTATATATCAAACAGCCTTCTCGTACTTTATACGGGTATATTTACACTCGAAAGTATACGATTTGACGAAACGACAGTGGGATTTGACCATACATGAATGTGTTGATTTAATGTCCCGGGATGTCTTCATTTGAAGTACTAAATAAAACGAGAATATGAGCAAATATTCATTTTTCTTGTATGAAGATTACCATCTACCGAACAGAAATTACAGTAATAATTAAAGAGGTTTAATTACTACAAAACATATTCGAAATTAGAAATCCCTAGCAAATCCATAAGAAAGTTGCGCCGGAAATCTCCGGTGGATTTTCTATTCTCGCTAGCATCTTACCATACGAAATTCCTAGTTATTTGGTCTATCCTTCACTAACTTTCTTGGGAAGTCAGCTTAATTGCATGGCCAGGAACGAATCTATACATTTCCCTTAGTGGAGGCGATTACTCCACTAGCAACATAGCGATCATACCTTATAAGGTAATTATGATGTGGATTTTCTTTGTTTAGTGAAACTGCATCTTAAATATCTTAGGTTGTCTATCATACTTTATCGATATGAGGCCAGATTCAATAAGAGCGGCACGGAAGAAATTTATCGCTTTCTTCCCAATATTACCTTTGCTCCCATGGGACATACCTCGGGTGGATGCACTGGCTTTGACATCATGTTAGAAATTGAGAAAATTATGCAAAATGTCCTAGATGTATTGCGTTTTTGTCAATTCAATCATTGTTGTAAAATATTATGTTGCAAATATATAATATAAAAAATATAGAAATTAAGTAAAGAAAGCAGGTAAACACCAAAGATAGTAGAGAAAGCCAGACACTAAATATTGTAAAGAAAACCAAAGGAGAAAATTTTATTTTCATTATATCACCATATTATTATGACAAAAACTAAGCTCATATTTATAAGAAAAACAAAGATGCATTTATCATCAATATCAATGTATTGAATAATAAATATATTAGATAAGGAGATGAACATTAATTGTATAGGGCTTTACCAAAAACATTAATTGTATAGGGAGATGTACTTAAAATGTAAAATACAAATGTACCATAATAAGTATATTAGATAAGATGACTATAATTACTATTAATTCATATATTTTATTCATTCATGTATTTCATGACACTCCCCTTGAATATTCATTATATTCATTATATTATGAATGCGTATTTCATTCGACCCCCTCTTTTCCTTTGGTCTATCGATTTCCTCGTCAAGACCTGCGGTCAAGCTAGGCTCGTCAATGATGCTATCGATACTCGTTTTACTTCAAGAGGGGTGCCCACCTTCCTAGCATCTCCACCTGTAATTTCCTCCTCAACCGCTTGATCAAGAGCCACAATCCTGCAGTAGCAAGTGAGGCCCAAATTTGGGCAAGGTGGCCAAGCAAGGACTGCAAGCCTCGCTTTTTTGGGCAATTTAGCCATTAACCTTTTAATTTTGCTTATTAAATAATTTAAAAATATTAATTTTTTTAGAGGAAATTGCCCAAAAATATTAAAAGTGTTAAGGACTAAGTTGACAAAAAATGTAATAAATTAGGACTTTTTGGGTAATTTACCTTATAAAATCTAATCCATAAGATTAAATTAATGCATAAAAGGAGATCGCGTGCATTCATTTAAAATCCGTTGTTAAGAGACGTGGACGATACCTCAACAGCTGCAAAAGGGATTGTCCCAGCACCGACCCTTTGTGGCCATTTGATTTTATTTGTGGAGTTGCGATGACACATTATGCATTACTACTTAAAGTAAAGATAGGGTTAGACCAAAAGAAGCGAAGAGGTTGAGGGAACAGCTGATACAGAAGATAATCATTGTGCCGGCCAAGGAAAGTAAAATCGAAGGCACTTTCAAGACTTTATTTGCTTTGACTGAATGAAGAAGGTACATGCAAGAAGGAAAGTGGGAGGCTAAAAGATGGTGGATCGGTTTATGGGAAAAAGCCAAAAATAACAACAAAAAAAAAATCCAAATTATACCTATCATGACGCATTTATCCCGAACTTTAGATGGTTAGCACTCCAGGTGTAAGGGACCAAGCTTCTAAAATTGAGGAAATATAAACAGGTCAAAGATAGTATCCAATCAGTCTTTCTTTCTTTTTCTTTGTACAAGATAATTATTTAACTTCTTTTTATAACGTCGTGATAATACATCATGCATCATTACTTTGGTTCCATTTGTTTCACGGAAAATTAATGACTCCAAAAAATTATTGAGAAATAATTAGTCAATGAAGAATATTTTTTTTATCAACAACAATTTATGTATTAACATTTCCATGATCAATGATTTTTTTATTCATTCATTTTCATAAGTGATATAAATGATCATTTTTAGAAAAAAAAAATTCCAAATCATTCATTGTTTATGAAACAAATAAAATCTTAAAATAAAGAAAAGTTATTTTCTCATTTATATGTAACATAAACCGACATCATCGAAATCATTAATTCCATGGGTCTCATAACAATCGGCTGTAGGTGGATTTGATTTACAGAGTACTGACTGCATGATATTCTTTCGTCAATTGCTATAGCCCATTTTATCTTATATCAAGCAACCTCCTCGTACTTTCTACGGTTCCATTTACATTCAAAAGTTTATGATTAGACGAAACTACGGTGGGATTATGCCATACATGAATGTGTTGATTTAATGTCCTGGCATGTCTTCATTTTAAGTATTAAATAAACGAGAATATGAGCAAATTTTTATTTTTCTTTTATGAACATTACTGTCTACTGAACAGAAATTACAGTAATAATTAAAGAGGTTTCATTGCTATAAAGCATATTCAACAATAATAACCCCACCAAATCCATAAGAAAGTTGTGCCCAAAATCTCCGTTGATTTTGTTTTCTCGTCAGTTTCCACCCATACGGAATTCCTCGTTATTTGGTCAATCCCTCACTAACTTTCTTGGGAAGTTTAGTTTAATTGCATGGCTAGGAACGAATCTCTTTATTTCCCTTAGTGGAGGCAATTGCTCTACTAGTAACGTAGCGATCTTACGGTTTAAAATAAGGTTTATGACGTAGATTTTTCGGGCTTAATGAAACTGCATCTCAAATATGTTAGATTGTCTGTCATACTTTATCAATATGGGACCAGATTCAATGAGAGAGGCACGGAAGAAGTTGGTTTCTTCCTTTCCGATACCGTCGGCGCTATTAAAAAAAACCAACCCAAAAGTTTAAGTTGATAGATAGAAGAGGATCACATAGTTATAAAGAGTATTAAACCCCTTGTCAAGCAAGATGGGACATATCTCAAGTGGATGCACACACACGAAAGGGACAGCACTGGTTCTGACATCATATTAAAAGATCAGGAAAATTATGCAAAAAGTCCTAAATTTATTGAGTTTTTGCTAATTTGGTCATAAAACATTTTTAATTGTGCCAATTGAATTCTAATTTTTTTTCACGTTTTGTAAATTAAGACATCTGGCCAATTTTGGCCAAAAAATGCCGACATAAACGTTAGTTGTCTAACGTGGCACAACTAAGACCGACGTAAATAATTTTTAATAATATTTTTTAGATTTTTATTTTTTTCCTTTTTTTTTTTTTTCTTTTTTGTTATTTTTACTATGGTTGGTGAGGATGGCTAGGCCATTGCCAGCCACCAAGCGAGGGTTGTCGGGCCCTTGCCGATAGCAGGCGAGGGGGCGCAATGCCCTGCCATTGGCGGGCAATGGTCACGGCCCTCACCTAGCCTTACCCATATCTGGTTTGCTCAAGCAACTAGTCATCATCGTGGATTGTTGAAGCAATAGTGGAGGGAAAAACACCAAAAAAATCATAAAGTTATTGTATTTAAAATATGTCCATGTCAATATCGGCCATGCTATGTGGATAAATTTCTGTCCACGTTAGTAATTTTGGCCAAAATTGGTTGAGTATGCTTAATTAATAAAATATGAATAGGTTTACGACTCAATTGACAAAATTAAAAGTTAATGACTAAATTGGTAAGTTAGGATTTTTTTAATAATCTTTTTCTAGAAAATTCAATGCACAATAATTAATAGATAGAGAAAATAACGTATATAAAAAGTAATTAAAATTTGTTGTTAAGAGACGTGGACAATACCTCAGCAACTGCAAAAGGATGGTCCCAGCACCGAACCTTTGTGGCAACAACAGACGTGGACGATACCTCAACAACTGCAAAAGGGATGGTCCCAGCACCGACCCTTTGGGGCCATTTGATTTTATTTGCGGCCAATTGATTTTGTTTGTGGCATTGCGATGACGCATCATGCAGCATTGCTTAAAGTAGAGATAGGGTTAGACCAAAAAGAAATAAAGGCAAAGAAAAGTTATAAGACGGCATATAGAAAATGCGGCTTAACGTCATCTAAATTAATAAAACGTATTTTCCACAAAGATCAACAATGGGACTAATGATTGCATGTCTAGATAGCAGGTAGACCATGCAATTTGTAGGATAGACAAATGATTGAAGCGACCGAAAGGACTCGAGATCCGAACTGACTTTGGTACTTTCATTGCCAGTTCAAAGTAATCCACAAATCAGTGATCATTTGAACCACGCGCATCCCTTGTGGCCCAAACGTGACTTCTTCGGTGGGAAAAATAAACAAATAATCATTAAGTTTCAATTCAACATATAGTATTATCATCGAACATTTACATCATCTAATGTAATTCTTGAATAAATTTTAAATACTCAATGTAGTTTTAAAATTTTTTAATTTGTTCAATCTAGTAAGAGAAGTAATTTCAAGATTAATTCAAGTTCCATCTAGGACTTGTCCCATCGAAATCAGTTCCCAAATTTTTAAAACCTAAAGCTTGCAATGCATAGTTTGCAACATGGAGTTTACTTTGTCATCAATTTTAGGGTTTATCTAAGTTTCATATGTATTTTTAATTGAATTATTGTAGTAAATTATCACTTTTAATAGTTATAATTTATTTTTACAATCCATTGACCGCAACTCATATTTATATACACGAATAATATACAACAAGGTAAAGGTCTTAGTCATGGGTTGAAAATGAAAGCTCGTACTAGTGGTTCAAAATTACATACTCATAATCGAATGCCATGAAGACATGGAACAATAAAAACATAAAGACTTGTTCCAATTTTCGAGTTTCACTTGGAACCTACCTATCAAAACCAATTATCTAATTTTTGGAACATGAAAGCTATCCTACATAACCTGGAACCAAACTTATTCTTGCCAATCTGATTCTTTGACTCATGGTTTTACCCTAAAAACATGCTTGCCTCTACAATCTATGACCTCAACTTTTTTTATAACAAAGTGAAATCATCCTTCAATAATATTCACAAGTTTTCATAGTTATACCAGTACTCAAATTTTAGATTTTTTTCATTTCATTCTATTTCCTAAATCAACAAAAATATATGTTGTCTTTTTATTATTATTTTTTCCTTTTTGGTCTAATATTACTATAGTTCCATTTTTAGTATATTTTAACTTGGGATCTCTATAACAATAAAAATATAGACTCATTTAGAGTTATATCAAATTCATTTTTCTTTATCTTAAGGATTAATACCACGCAAAATCACAAATTGGTATGCCTATAACTAATTTAATCAAAACTAATTTTTTTTTACCACAAAAAATCCTAAATTGGTACACCCATAACAAATTTATCTCTAACTAATTTTTTGTTCATAAAAACTCCAAACTAGTACATTTATTACAAATTTACTTTCCGTTAGTTTTCGTTAAACTAGATTAATACTACGAAAAACTCAAAACTAGTACACACGTCAAATATCATATGTCATTTACAAATAAGTGTACCAGCTTTGAGGTTTTTCATAGTAAAAAAATAGTTTTTGATAAATTGTTACAAGTGTACCAATTTGAGGTTTTGCGTGGTATTGACCCTTATTTGAAAAATTATTTTCTTAATAAGAATATTTGATAGCGATATTAATTTATCTATAGATTTCTTGTACTTTTATTATTTTAAATCACGTTCCTAATTTTTTAGATACATAAAATTTTCAAGTTTTTGTTTTCTTTTATCATAATTAGACTTAGTTAATTTTGTAAATTAGGAAATTAGGAAATTAGAAAAGTAGGAATATTAACTCGAAAAACTCTAAATGAGGTTCTATTTTATAATTATGAAGATCATAATAAAAATATGCTTAAATCAAACTATCGTAATATTTATAGAAACCAAGAAAGTAAGATATTAATAAAAATATATCCATATTTTTATTTTTAGGAAATAAATTAAAATAAAAAGATATTTATAATTCAAGCAATAGTGTAATTATGCTGAAATGAAAAGATATTTAAAAAAATTTATGCTGAATAAAAAAAAAGCCCAGAAAAGACACATGAGCAATGAGTTATACTCTCTTGAAATCTTGTCCGCTCAAACTTCATGCAATAGGAGAAATAACAGAATATGTGCTCTTATAGCCTTTGTGACATCCCCGATTTTCAACCCTGTTTTTGACTAAATGAAATGGGCTTTTCATCGACGCGCCTATAGCCTTTTTTTCTCTAAGTTGGCCACTCACAAGATAACTAGTCTATCAAGTGAAGCCGTTAAGGAATTTAAATGCGAGAAACTTGAGAATTCAATTAGAAATCGATTGCTTGACCGTGCTAATTTGCAAGTGTCAATATGGCACCATTAAAATCAATTAGAGACTGAAGATAGGTCGGTTCAACAAAGACATGTAATTAAAGTATGGGTGATTCCATTTGATTGCAAAATTTATGTCAAATGGCACTAAATCGATTTTTTTTGTCATTTCTGTACCCTATGCCCGTATTTGAAATCTTGAGATTTTTACAACGATCAAGAGTTGCCTATGAGTCAAAGATGCATAATGTGGATCGAAAATAATCAACCACTGGTCAAATGCGCTAAAAATTCATAAAAGCTACTCGGTAGGTCACGCTAAAATCGCGTCCGGTTGAAATTAACCACGAAATTGAACCCAATTTCAAGAATCGAAATTTCTGGTGTGTCATGATTTATTTTAGAAATGTCGACTCATCCTTTGAAGAATTTTCGGCGAGCCCGAATTTTCAGCGAAAAATCGAAATTGGACGATTTAAAACTAGGAAATTCAAAGGGGCCTCTTTCATTGGATTTTTGGCCTTCAAGCCGGATCAAATGGTAATGGGAATGCAGGAATTTGGTGTGGGCTCATACCTTGGCATTATTGGCCATTGAATTGAGGTTAATTGGAGAGGATTGTGGAGCAATTGAAGTTGGAATTGGTGAAATTCGTAGGCTATGGGGGCTGCAACATTTGGTCATCATCCTTGGCTTCTTGAAGAAGATTTGGAGAAGAAATGGCTGCTAGATAAGAGCCGAGGCTAGTGGGGGCCTTGCACTTGAGTTTAAAGATATTTTAGCTTGACTTTACACCTCTTTGTCCCTCTCTAGTTGCAGCAGCTCCATCTTCTTCTTCTTCTTCTTCTTCTTCTTCACTCCTTTAGCCTCCATTGTTGCTGAAACAAGAGTAGAGAACCAGCAGACCAGCCAGCCTTCACTGCAAGCCACCGCTGCTCGTCCAAGCCGCTGCTCGAACCACCGCCTGCCTCCAATTGCACCAAAGCTCATTGTCCCACACGCGCACTGTCTGTTGCGTCTCATACTCGTGACCAATGTCCTGAAGCCCTAGCTGCCAGCCATCCCTGAGCTGCTGCCGTCGTCGCCTAGCCCCACTGTGCCTGTTCCCGTGCTGTCCTAGCTCCCTCGACCAACTACTCCAGCCCAAAAGAAAAGCAAGCTTTAGCTATGGCTGAGGCTTGCTTGGTTGTTTTCAGGCCCTTCTAGACCTCCTTGGGTGTCGCCATAGGCCCGAGTCTCGCTCGCCTCCTCGTTGCTGTCACCGTGAACTCATCAGCTCGTTAAACCGGTGAGATTACTTTCTAAACTCTAATTAGGGAGTTAATTATGCTTAAAGAAATTTTAGATTAGGCTAAGTGAGATTAGTGTAATTAGTTAGCTTGTTTAGTTAAATTAGATTAGTTAGTTAGGCTAATTAGGTGGTTAGTTGATTTAATTAGTTAGTTTAGTAGGTTATGTACTTTAGCTTAGGTAGATTAATTTAATAAGCCTATTTAGGTGGTTTGATTAGTGTATGTAGATTAACTAGTGATTTAATTTAATTATTTTTGTAATTTATTTATTTGATTGTAATTTATTTAATTATTCATTATATTCTGGAAATTATACCAGATAGCCGGTTGTCAGAATTTCGTGCTGATTGTCGTTGTGTGGTTAGTTTGTGCAATTGAGTGTTAAATTGTGCAACTGGATGTTGTTTGGTAATTTTTGAGTTATTATTCCAAAATTATGGATTTTTGGCGTTTAATTAGAAAAGTATCGGGTGTCGGTTTTTGACGCTAAAAATGTTTTTAAGTACTATATCAAATAGTGAAATTTTTAAAAGAAAGGATATCACTTTTTTATGGTTCAACTTGATCGTGTACTCACGCATATTTATTTTACCAAGTGTTTTTAATATGAAGAAAATATGCAAAATACATTATTTTAATTGAAGCATTTGAGTGCAAAGCACGATGTTCTTGGCTGGGATTGGATGTGCGTGTGATCGTTATGAGAACTCGTCATGAGCTTTTACGTTGGACGATGCTCCTTTAGGAATGCCCCATGTCAACGGATGCCAATCGCAGTAGAGGCTGGGTCGATACTCCTTCAAGAATGCTCCATGTCAACGGATGCCGGTTGCAATGGAGGCTGAGCCGATGCTCATTCGAGAATGCCATCTAGATGTAGACGTTGCCGTGCTTGATGGGGCAAGACGATGCTCGGTTATGCCGAATGACCACTAACTGTTGAGTCAATCATGGCCGTTGAGTCGTAATCAATTGGAACACTTGAATGAGTGAATTGGCCACGCTTGATTATGAGACAAAATTGTGTGGCACGAAACAAGACGTGTCATAACGATTTGGCCATATAATCAGGACCCTTGTGACTAATTGATTTGAAAGTAAGGCGTTTCAATTGTTGAGTGCATTGACTATATGCATATGTTATATGAGCTGTACTAATGTGCAAGGAGGTGCAGAGGTGAGGTAAGTCTCATCTAATGTGTGCTTAGACTACCTCTAGGCATATTATCTTCCTAATCGGGATTTAGGGCGTGAACTTGCTGAGATATTGTCTCACCTCGTCGTGGTTTAAAATTTTACATGTCCTAAGATGGAGGTGTGCCCAGTTCATTTTGGGTGGCCACGAGAGGTCGAGGAGCAGTGTACCGTCTTCCTTGTCCCCAGGAATCCCTAGACTCGCGAGCTCGTCGTGACCACGATCTGGGTCAATGAGGGCCAACCTCAGTTGGTACCTCATAGGTTCAAAGCGGATTTTCGTTGTGGGCCTGACGAAGCTCAGGAGGGTCCCGTGGATGATTTCGATGGACTCGCCGTCGAGGGTGAGGGTGAGGTGGTTCTCGACCCCGTGCATGACGCCGATATCATAGTTGATATTGCGGCTCATCAGTTGCCCGAGGATGAACAAAAGCCCATAGTAGAGGAGGTAGCTAACCCACTAGACATCAACTAACGGTGTCGTAGTGGACCCGGATCCCAAGTAGGAGGGTCCGGGGTAGGATTAGCTTGGTAGTCCTTTTTGGATCTTGACCTCATGTATATAACTTTGTAGGACTGACCTAGTATGTTTATAAAGTGTGTTTGTTTGAATTGATTGTCCTGCTTTTTCTATCTCATGTTTGATTGATGTCTGGAGATTGTTAATTCCCTTTCGAATGTGTGTAATTCGATTGGGTCGGCGACGCGTCCTAGGAACGTCATAATTTAGTCGACCACCGAGGGATGCGCGTGCTCAAAGTTCGGGACATGACAGCCTTTATCCCACTATTTTTTAGTAATTTTTTTATTTTCCATGAGATTTCTCTTAAAAGTTATGCCGAAGAGAATTCGCTCTTCATGGTAGTGGTATTGATTTATGTCAGCAATTATCTAGATATTTTCTATAACAAAATACATTGTTTCGCACAAATGTCAGTCTAGTTACAAGCGACAAAGTCAACTTTTCTGATTTATTATTGTGTGGAGATGTCTGCATATTTTTTTTCTACTGTACAACTTGTCCTGCCTGATATAGTCATAGATACGTAAATTTGTTAGCATAAATAATCTTCTTATTCGTATGGAGTAAATTTTATCACTTTCAATATTATTATATATATTTATGATATTTGTGACTATATTGATAATCTAAGATATTCATCTCTCAAAATTTTCTTGGAAAAAGAAACAAGTGCATTTGTTTTTGTGGAAAACATTTTCCTCATTTATTGGTGTTTGGTTCGCTTTGGAGAATGAGCTAACGGAAAATGTTTTCCTAGTTAATGAAAAAAAATTCCTACCAAAAACTAAAATTCTAAAAAAAGATCTCCCTTTTTAAAAGAACCGGAAAAACTTTTTCCAAAATGTTTCCTTAGTTGTTGGGTACTTGATTTATAAAAATTTTATTCTTATAAAATAAATTTTCTGAAAAGATCGATTTTTATTTATTTAAAAATTATTTACTATTATTTCTTTTCTTTTCTTTTAATTTTCTTCTTTCTCTTTTCTTTCTTTTCATTTCTCCTTCTTCCCTTCCTTCCTTTGATTGGTAATTGTTGGCAGCCCAATGAGAGGCCAAGACATAGGCTAGCGAGCTTGGCGGTTAGCCAATCCAAGCGAGCCCAAGCTCGCCAACCCAAGCTCTATCAAGGCCGATGAGCTCATGGCTCACGAGATCCAGTGAGCCTAAGCTCAGTCAAGGTTGGCGACTTGCAGCTCAATTGATCCAGCGAGCTCAAGTGTGCTAGCTTGAGCTCACAAAGCCATTGTGGCTCACCGGATCCAAGCAAGTTGGTGAGCTTGGCGTTGCTATATTTAGGCGAATTCTGGCTCGTGAGGCCGACGAGCTCACAACACCGCCAATCCTTATGAGCTCGGGCTCCACCGAGGCCGATGAGCTTGCGGCTCGCTTGATCTCGGAGAGGCAAAGCTTGCCTATGGCCATCATCAACTAGTAGTGGCAAAGGAAGAGAGAAAAAGAAAAGGAAAGAAAAGAAAAAGAGAAAGAAAGAGAAAGAGAGAACAAAATTTAAAATAATTAAAAATTCGATTTTTTGAGAAAATAAAAATAAAAGATAAAATAAAAATCATTAAATTTTTTATTTTTAAAATTAAAAATTCAAACTTTTTTTCTTGAAATAAAGTTGTGAAATTGAAATCATTTTCTAATTATATCCAAACATCGAAAACATTTTCGATCATATAATATCAAACAAAGGAAAACTAATTGTTTTTTTTTTTTTAAATGTTTTACCAAATGCATTTTCCTATATCTCACAATTGTTGTGCATGGCCTATCTTCCTACATGTGTAAAATATCACAATATAATTAAATATTTTTTTAATATGAGAATTTAGGAAAATTTCATCTGAATTTTACTTAATGGAAAAATTAATCACATACTTTTATTTGCAAAAATAATAATTTTTTAATTAATTTGGCGCTTTTACTGTTGAAAAGTGGACTTTCATTATTATATGATAAATTGGGGCAATAACTAATATCATAAAGAATATTATCTTTTTTAAACTTTCTAAACTCATTTTATAAAAAAAAAGTGTAAAAATAATCAAAACCCTCAAACTATATAACTGTGACACATTTTTTTTTTTTTTGGTCGATCTTATTATACTTAAACTCTAACTCTCATTCTTAGACTTTTGCCTTGCTACCTTGTAAGGCGTGAAAGTAAAACTCATACTTGAAACTCGAATCATCCCCATCCTCTAAGAGAATATGAGGATTCGAACCTCCCACATTTCACTTTTCAAGTTAGAATGGTGACTATTAGGACAAACTCCAATGGTTTACTGTGAAATATTTACCTTTAATTTTTTTTGTGATATTAAAAATTCAAAACTTATACTTGTATGACGCATTTACCCTTCTCTATGAAGGTTCCATCAATGAACATCATTAAAATTTTACCTACTTGAACTCTAGAAAGCAAATAGTGTTGACATGATAAAGCCCATGTGACTTGAATGAAATAAAATGACATTTTTGTTAAAAGATCATCTAATGGAACCTTGATAGAATAGTAAATGTGTTATATATGTATAAGTTTGTGATTTTTTATTTCACAAGAAAAAGTTTAAAATATATGTCATGTACGGTTTGGCGTTGTTAATATTACAACAAAAGTTGTGAATAAATACGTCATCAGCATAGTTTGAAGTTTTTAGTGATTCTTTTTATTAATAAAAAAAAAAAAAGGCTGCATTTGTTGAAGGTTGCTTTAGTACTCTCTTTTTTTCTTTTTTTTTCTGCTTTAGTACTTGAATGCTTCTATTAAAAGGAAGCGACAAGCGCGACGGTTCCCACCCGCCACATAGAGCAGCGAGGATTGGATCCCTTATGTGTAAAGTTGTGAGGTACACGTGTGCTAATTTGCTAGGATTGGATCTTTTGCGTCTGGTGTGGTTCGCAGGGAAGAGAGAGGAGAGAGAGGACGGTCAGTGACATTTGGAAATCAAGGAAAATAGGGAATCCGCCGAGGACAACCCCTAACCACATGCTTGCTTATGTCGATGACCTGATTAATTTTTTGTTAAGAAAAAAAACGAATGCACATCGCACGATATTTACAGATGATGAGCATTCAGGTCGGAGATTAAAAAGCTTTCCTTGCATAATATTTGGTAGAAATCACATAGAAGTCAGATGTGCTGGACAATTTTTAACCATCACAAGACTTCACCTAAGAGCTACTATAATTGTACTTTAGAGTAAATGTAGTAAACTATAAAGAACAGATCTACAGTTTAATGCGCGCACAATATTTAAATGACAACATAATACCTAACAAAGTATTGTACATATTCTGAGCTAAATGAGCACTGTCATGATAGGATTCACTTTGGACCATATTTAGAAATTATGTATATCTCCCTTGATTTCCATATCTCTTAATATTATACATTAACTTACATTAATTATGCACATTCTTGATTGATTCTAAGTAATTATAATTGCTATTGTAATCATATGTTACTTTGATCGTTATTTTGTAAAATGTATAAATAAGCTCATGTATTCTTCATTATTATATATACAAAAATCACACAATTCCCTGTTCCCAATTATTATTATTTTTTTTTTGGTAAAAGGTAATTAGATAGAAAGAGAAAGGCGAAATACAAAAGAACGGAACCATAACCTAAACTCTAAAACGAAGAGTGAAGGGGAACCGATGTAAATGAGAACAAGAAGAAACAAGAAAACAAAACAACCAGCAAACCGGCGGGACACCATACAACAATGGCGACCCTCCGAATTCAGCAAGAAGGCAAGAGCGGAGAATGCAAGGCAAAGCGAGCGGCTGGACGATCAGTGAGTAGAGAATACCACCGGATTGAATCCCCAACATCTTTGGAGCCTTTGATTCCTCGGAGAAGGCGGGACCTTGGAGAAGGAGATAGTTTTGTCCCTGACCGCCTTAATAAGATGATTTTTAAGGGCAGGGATAGCTATCGCCTCACCCCGGAAGATGGCAGCATTCATCATCTTCCAGATCATATGACATAAGGCCCCAAAGGAGAACCGAACCATCCTGTGATAGAAGTCCTTACCACTAAAAAACTTCGTAGCCTGGTAAGCGGCTCCTTCCGGTTGCATTCTTCCAGGGATGTTGCACTGGCGGCCCAAAAGAAGGCC
The DNA here is from genome assembly GCF_016545825.1 of Eucalyptus grandis. NCBI lineage: Eukaryota > Viridiplantae > Streptophyta > Magnoliopsida > Myrtales > Myrtaceae > Eucalyptus > Eucalyptus grandis. The sequence continues at coordinate 24,223,976 of NC_052618.1, read as the reverse complement.
GAGAGAAGCCAAGGTGCGACACCCAAAGAAGAGATGATCACCGAGTCCGGGTCTTCCGCGAAGGCGCAAACACAATAATCAATTCTGCCATAAGATAGGAGCATCGACTGAGTGGGAGGCGGCCTTTAGTTATAAGCCACAAAATAAACCGATAACGAGGCGCAAGGGCATTATCCCAAACTAGAGGCCCATTGGACCAGATTCCTCTTAGTCCCGATGGATTCCCAAGCCGAGGCAACCGAGTATACACCCGAGGAGTCACAGCTCCAAATGAATTTGTCCTGCACGGATGATAATAACGGCAAAGCAATCGACCAACTATCCGAAGAGACCTAAGTGCTGCACCAATCCGAGTATAAAGATCAGCAACTACCGCAAAGTCCGGAAGGCCTATAGAATCCTAAACGATGAGGAACAAAACCGTCCGTAGGGCCACACGGTAACCAATAGTCATGCCATAGTGAGATAGAATACCCATTGCCAACGACCCACCCGAACGATGAGCGGAAGTAGGGTCCGAGCTGCAAAAACTTCTTCCACATCCAAGAGCAAGTCCTTGGCATTCGTCGGCAATCCGAAATTCTTCTTCTTCGAAAAATGGAATGAATCCAACAGCACCATAAGGATTGTTTATCGAAAACAGAATCCATATGTATTTGACCATGGAAGCCCTATTACCCTGCTTAATATTCCGGATGCCTAGGCCCCCTTCAGCTTTCGGGCAACAAACATCTTCCCAAGCCACCTTGGCGCCTCCTCGACCGAGAGATGTTCCTTTCCACAGGAATTGTCTCATTATCCGCTCAACATCCTCCAGGACCGAAGATGGAAGAGTGAAGACACTCGTCCAAAAGGCTTGGATGGAGTGAAGGACAGATCTTATGAGCTGCAATCTACCTGCGAAAGATAAAAATCTATGCGTCCAAGATTGGATTCTGGCAGTAATGTGATCCGTCAGTGCAATGCAGTCCGCTCTATTCAACTGAAGAAATGATGGGAACACCAAGGTAACGGACCGTAATTTCCCTCCTGAAACCAAACGCCCAAAGGATTTTGTTCCTCATAGAAGAGTCGCCACCAGCCAAGAAGATTTCACTTTTGTGCTTGTTAGGAGTAAGCCGCTCCAAGCGGAGAACAAATCAAGCCCTTTTTTCAGCATAACTACCGAACGCTAGTCTGCTTGGCAGAACAAGAACACGTCATCAGCAAAAAACAAATGGGAAAGCTGAATTGGCTTGCACCTCCAAAAGAATTTGAAGTCTGGATTGGAGGTGCGAGACATCAATATACCGGAGAATACTTCCATCACCAAGGTGAAAAGGTATGGGGACATCGGATCTCCTTGCCTCAGGCCTCTACCCCCAATTATTTTTATCATGGAAGCAAACCCAAATTTTGTTTGCCCCTTTCACGTGTATGTTCATTCTATTAGTCAAATTTCATGTGCCACTCATAATCAACCATCGCTTGACAAGGGTTACATATGCTCATTGTGTGTGTGTGTGTGGTCTCCTACCACCTGCAAGTGAGATTTTTTTAAACTTCTAAAAGTTCAACCTAGAGAATCCCATTAGTGCAAGAGGTATTGAGTTCAAATCTTTACAAAACTTTTTCTGTGTCTCAGTTACATATTTCCATATTGTAGGTTTAGTCAAATAGTCCAACCTATGTGTGAGGAGAAATGCTAAAGCATTTAAATATTAAATAATACATTTATCTTGATAATGATTTCAAGTCACTCTCTCCGTGGTTATGTAAACCACCCGCTAATAGGCCAAGATCCGAGTCATAACCATCACGATAGACGTTTGTCTTGCAATTTGTAGTGGGAGTGGAGGGGTGTCACCTTGGGACAAATGCAACACAGGACCTGGCAAAAAGTGAAGGATGGGGCTCCGAAAAAGTAGCTGTTGAGCAAATTGTCCAGATAGGGGGATAGATTTATGATGCTTCTGACCGTTTGGATATCCTTAAATTTTCTTCTTTTAGAATTTTCTTGGAAAAGGAAAAAGAAAAAAATGTCGCCATCTCAACTTGCTTGTACTTAGTCTATTTCCTTACACACAAAAAAGCAATGGGTCAGAGAAACCGGACAAAAAGGAACGAAATGATGTCTGCGTGCTTGCGTGAGCGGGCGCTCACAATTTAAATATCTATTATAAATAAGTCAAGGTAGCTTGCATCGTGAATGAACTCAGTACAGCTCTTTCTTTACTTTGATTTTGCTGGTGTTTGAATGGCAAATTCTAGTAAGATGATGATCCAACTTGGCCATCTCAAGAGCCTTTTCCCTCCATTTTCTCCCCCTACATTGTATCCAAGCCTCCTTAACAAGAGAGCATCGCAATTCTTACTGCAAAAGCCTCCCATCTCTTTCTTTCTGCTCCAATTCTCTTCTCTCAAACATACCCCAAAGCCAGATCACAACTCTTCTTGCCCCCTCCTCCATCCCTCGGTGCAGTCACGATACCTTCATCAGTTATAAACAGGCCGACACATGCAACTTTGTGAGCCATCTTCTCGTCGCTCTTGAGCGGAACAAGATAAGGGCCTTTGTCGACCTCAGTTTGGAAAGAGGACTAGAGATCGGACCGGCAATCAATGAAGCAATCGAGCAGTCGAGGAGCGCCATCGTCGTCATCTCTCGGACTTACGCCTCCTCACCATGGTGCCTGGAGGAGCTGGATAAGATCCTTGAGTGCAAGGAAAAGAAAGGCCAGCTCGTGTTCCTCATTTTTGGGGACGTCGACCCTAGAGAGATGCGCAACCAGTCCGGACGATTCAAGCGGATTGGCCAAAGTGAGAAGAGTTTTGGGCTAGAGAATGCCGACAAGGTCCGGAGGTGGAGGGATGCCCTCCGAAAAGCCGGCAATCTCACCGGTTGGTCTCTCGGAAACAGGTACGAACTCTCTCCCATTTTTTTAGTGTTTGCTTGGGAAATTTCCTAAAGGAAGTTGCTTATTTTTTCCAGGAAACAACAAATCTTAATCTTAAAGGCCAATCATTTGGTCTATGGGCAGTGGAATAATTGGAAATGTTTATCAATGTTTATCACCCTTTTACTAGGAATTGAACTTTCCAAGACCAAGACTCCGACTCCATTGTTTGGCTCATCAAAGAGATTTAACATAGACATTGAAGTATCTTTTAATCTACATTTTTGATGGTATAAGGGTACCGAGGAGCTATCTGGTAACCATTCTCTTTTTCTTTTTCTTTTTCTTTTATGTTCTTTGGTTCTCCAAAAAAAAAAAAAAAAGAACAGAATCCATTTGGTAACGTCGCTAATTTTTCTACTCTCCAAAATAGAAAATATGACAAGGGAATATATTTGGAACAAAAGCAAAAAGTAAAAAAAAAAATTACTTCTTTGTTCCTAGGAAGAAAATGGAAAAGAACTATTTCTAAACATAAATTATTCATGGGAAGAGAAATGTTACCAAACGCACCTAAAAGTGTCAAAAGTTTCATATGACGCTCACTTTTGTGTTGAAAATTTCTTCCGAATCACTAAGTGTCACTTTTTTTAATTAAAAAAAAAAAACCAATCATTTAAGTACCAATTCCGATTTGGGTAGTCAAAAATATAACATAGCCATTTTTTATTAATTACATCATCCAATGTGGCTTGCCCAAATAAGCCGTGCCCAGTTAGCATACATAGCCCTAAGCAATGTCTTCCACATGTTTTGGCCTAAAATATAAACCCTAAATCACAACTTACAAGGAAATCCCCATATTGAAAACCCTAAGTCGACCACAACCCCAAATTGAAACCCTATTCGATTTGCCTCCAATGCAGATGGACAACTCGATGAACCAGTGCAGATTTCCAACTCTGAAGTTCTTTTGTCATCTCATCCCATACATTTTGCATCATTTGATTTCCATCATCCAAAAATTGCGCCTTACATTCTGATTTCTAAGCTTCATTCTACAACATAAAATGAATTAACAACTCAATTTTGCAAATGGAGGGAGCAGGAGCATGACGAGCAGCTCAAATTCATTTCAACAAAGTGAAGAAGAAGATGAACATTTCCCCTCCAAGCTTGAGCCCTAATTTTGCTAGCCAATTGAGTGAGTGAGAGAGGATGACAAACCTGACTGAGTGAGAGTGACAGAGACAACATGCGAGCGAGCGATAGCAATGAGAAGGATTCACCGTACGAATTGAGATAATGATAAAAGAACTTCAAAGTGAATGACATCGTTCTGCACAACCCAGCCACGGTGGATTGTGCAACATCATTTTATCGGTCCATCTAGACCATCTTTTTATTTATTTAAATGCCATTTCAGATAAAACTTTTAATCTTAAAGGCCACACAATTTTTCTTGCTTAAATGTTTCACCGAAGGCATTTAAGTGAGCCAGTAAAAATTTTTGGCATTAAAGCCAATGTCTTACAAAATTTTTGACACTTCTAGTATCCTTATGTGCATTTTTTATTTAACAGCTGTCGCGACCTACCCTCGGGGGGAGGGAACAGGTTTAGGGGTATTGCCTAAAGGACGGGCCTAAGGCCCAAGATCAGGCGTGGGCTCTCCCAAGCCCATACCCCGCGTGACATTGGGATATTCTTTAGAATTTTTGCACAAAAGGAGTCGCCACTAGCCTATTGGGGTCGGCTAGAAACCAAGTGAGGTATGGGAGTGTACATCACTTCCTACGCAACCGAGAGAATCTAAATTCGGGGACTTGATTACACTAATTAACCAATTAGTGCCCTTTCGGTACCTAATCTTGTTCATTTTAACAAAATGATTTTTGACAGGCAGTTTGAATTGATTTTATACTTATCCACTAACATATGAGGTGATCATGCGGGTGCGCAATCATTAAAGTAATAATCATAACTATCAAGATCCTAATTGCCATAAAATTAAACACATGCAATCAAACATAATTAGATATGCAAATTAAACATTTAACATAATTAATATACGAGCACATAAAGGTCTAATAACGCTAAAATGGCAATACATGGCAAGTCCTAATCAAACCCCATCATTTTTGGATTTTCGAAATTTTTTAATTTTTTTAATTTTTTTAATTTTTTTTAAAAAAAGAAAAAAAGAAAAGAAATATAACTAATTTCTAATTTTTAAAATTTTATTTGGACATTCGAAATTTTTTTAATTTTTTTAAGAAAAATAACTAATTTCTAATTTTTAAATATTTTTGGATTTTCGAAATTGTTTTAATTAATTTTTAAAATTTTAATTTGTTTAAAGAAAATATTTTTAGAATTTTAAATTAATTTTTTTATTATAAAAGGTGAACTGGTCGGGTTCGGCCGACCGGGTCCCAACGGGATCGGGTCCTGGTCAAACCTGGGACCGGATTCTATCCAAATGGGGGCCGGGCCGAACGCGGCTTGGAGCAAGGCCCGACTTGGTAGGGCCTTACCTTGGCTTGGATTGGGCCCATACAAGCGGGCCCAATCTGATCTAATACTTTCTATTTTAAAAAAAAAAAGAAGCCCACTACCTAAGCTAGCCCAAACCCAAAGGCGGATGGCCCACTACGACAGCCCACGTGGATAGAAACCCTACCCGGTTCGCGACCCGTGCCCGACCGTTTTTGGGCTGAAACCGAGGGTTTGCTGGCGGCGCCGACAACGGCGGCGGCGGGCTTGACGACAGCGGCGGCGGCGGTGCGGCGGAGCCGAGATGCGGAGAGCGGCGGCGCGGTGAACCGAGGCGAAGACGCGGCGGCCGGCTCGGGATCTACGGCGTCGGGGGCAGCGGCGTCGAGCTGCGAGCACGGTGGGTTGTTGCGGGCGGAGGAGCGAGGCAGCAGCGGCAAGGACGGCGAGTTCGCGAGCGAAGCGGTGGCGCGAGCTTGCGGGCGAGGAGGAACTCCGGCCGGGCTGGCGGGGACGGTGGCCGACTCGGGTGGAGTGTCGGTGGCGCGAGGAGGCTCGGGTGACGTCGGAGACAGCGGCGGCGGGTGCTATCGGTTCGCGAGCAGAGCGCAGCAGGTCGTCACGGGCGGAGGCGCGGCGGTGGCTCGAGCTGCTGCGCCGGTCTTGCGGACGTCCGGCGCTTCGGCAAGCAACGGCGCGAAGGTGTGGGCGTCGCTCGAGGTGCGAGAACGGCCGCTCGGCGTCGAGGAGAAAGGGCATACTTGCAGGTGGCTTTGGCGGCGAGCTGCTCCCTCGGCTTCCCAGATCTGGGTTTCGGGAAGACAATGGCGGTCTCGGTTGGTCGAGCGGCGTCGGGTTGGGGCGGCGAGGAGGACAGCTCGGATGGCGTTGGGCAGCGCCGCCGTTGCCCTCCTCCCCTCCGTTTCCTCAGATTTGGGTTCCCGGAGAAGACGGCGGGGGACGGCCTCGATTGGGCAGCTCGGCGCCGCTCCTTCCTCTCTTCAACTCTCTCTCTGTTCCCCCCTTTTTCTTCTCTAGTTTTTCTTCGTTTTTCCTCCCCGCCCCCTCTCTCTCGTCGAGCTCCCTCTCCCTTCCTCTCCTCTCCTGCTGCTTCCTTCGAACCCCCTCCTCCTCTGCTAGGGTTTCACGCACGAGAGGAAGAGAGAAAAGCGGCATGGGCCGGGCCAAGGCGAGATTCGGCCCGGCCCTTCCATGTCTCTTTTTTTCTATTTTTTTGTTGTTTTTTGTTTTCTTTTTTATCTTTTGTTTGCTTTGTTGTTCTTTTTTTTTTTTCTTTTTTTATCATTTTTCTTAAACAACTAATTCCTAATTCTGTAGACAATTAAATCCTAAATGAAAATGGGAAAAATTAGGTGTCAACAACAGCTTGTAGGAAAAAAAGAAGTGACATTTTGTGTTATTGTGATTGTTAAAGTTGCACTCCTTGACACCGTTTATCTTTTATAAAGAAACTTTTTTCTTTCAGCGTGTATCAGAGTTTACTCTTGATTTTTTTTTTTTTTTTTTTTTTTTGGCATATGCCGGTTTCCTCCATACATAGCAAATTAGAAGTGTTCAGCTAAATAACATGATAAATAACCTTCTGTTGAACATTAAAGGAGAAGAAAAAGAAATAATGGATGTCCCTTTTCTCCGGTTTTAAACCTCATTTCGTACTTTATATTTCATAACTAAACAAAAAAATTATTCTCCTCACTTCTTCCCTCTAGCATAAAGAAATCTCAAGTGAACAATGATTTTCGCCGTTGCCAATTTCCTTCATGCATCATTTCCCTCACTTACTCTGAGTCCCATTGTTGAAAAATACAAGTGGGTGAACTCCAAAGCATATGAGCTTCATTTTCTATAGGAGGTTATCAGAAGTCCCATGCTTGCTTTTCGTTAATATTAAGGAAAATGAAAATGGGCAAGTCCAGACATCTTAAACGGCCTATGCAGGGTAAATCCTAGCAGTAATGCAACCCTTCCCTTCACCACCAAAACTCTCCACTATGGAATGATACGTCTGTCAAATGCAAAAACGAAAAGAAAAGGAACTTATTGTCTGTCTTTGTATTGTTTGGACTGTGGTGCCTAGCTGGGGCTTGAAAGAAAGTTCAGCTTCCAGTCGTTTTCTCTTCCATGTTTTTATTGCCCTCCCCCCACACCCAGCTCTCTCTGTCTCTGTCTGTCTGTCTGTCTCTCTCTCTCTGTGGGTACTTTTTAGTAATTTAGATTAGGTGGACGATACGCTAGATTGAAAATATAACCTTGTTGATATTTTCTTCACCTTTATGAGCACGAATAACCAATCACACCTTTAGTTGTTGACAATTTGCAGACTTGAAGCTGAATTCATCCAATCCGTTGTGGAGAAAATCTCAAGAAGATTGAACTGCTCACACACAGACCTGCTTGCTTTCCATCCAGTTGGGTTAGATTCTCAAGTGCAAGCATTGTACTCCTTACTCCAATTAGAAGCTAAGGAGGTCCGAATTGTGGGGATTTCCGGCACTAGTGGAATAGGAAGGACTACACTTGTGAGAGCTCTGTACTATCGAATTGCAGATCAATTTGATCGAAGTTGCTTTCTTGCAAATGTGAAGGATATATCGAGCCAAGAGGGCCTCCACAAAATGCAAGAGACACTTTTTGGCGGCCTTCTCGGCAATGGAGATTCCGAATTTGGCAATGATCTTCATGAAGTAATAAATTTGATGAGGAGTAAGCTTCACAACAAGAGGGTTCTTTTGGTGTTTGATGATGTTGAAGGGTTGTTGGAGCCACTCAGCTACCTGATCAAGTCAATGAACTTTGGCTGGGGGAGTAGAGTCATTTTGATCCCTCGACACAAAGAAAACTTAATCGGTCTATGCGGGGATATCTATGAGGTAAGAGCATTAAATGATGATCAAGCTCTTGAGCTTTTTAGTTGGAATGCATTCCAAGAAAGGTATCCGAAAATCGACTATAGGATGCTCTCAAATTGCTTCATGAGTTATTCTAAAGGCCTTCCTTTGGTGCTAACTATGATGGGCTCTTTCTTGAGCAGCAAAAGTGTCAAAGAATGGCAAAGAGCTTTTGATCGATTGAAAGAAATCCCTCAAGGAAAGGTTCATGACATACTGAGGATTGTTATCGATGGCTTAGAGGCCAATGAGAGAACGATTTTTCTTGACATCGCTTGTTTTCTAAATGGATATGACAAAGAAGTAATCATCAAGTCCCTAGAACAATGTAATGTCTATGCCACTAGTGGGATTGATATTCTAGCTCAAAAGTCACTTATATACATTGATGAAAATAACAAAATATGGATGCATGATTTGTTTCAAGAAATGGGTAGACGAATTGTGATTCAGGAGTGCCTTGAAAACCCTAGCAAGCGAAGTCGAATATGGCATCATGAGGATGCTCTACAAGTGATTAGTCAAAATTCGGTAAGAGCTTATGCATGTCCTGAAAGCAAAAATCAATTTGAGCACCCATGTGTATCTTCTTTCTGTGGACTCGCATTTACATGTGGTTGGATTGCATAATTAGGAGAGACGCTATTTTATTTTTATTTTTGCCTATTAGGGTTCACGCTCTTTACTTCATGCTTTGCTAATTTTCTTCTTAAACTAACAGTGTTTATTATCGAACAGATTGTTGAATAACCTAGCATAAAATCCTCTCATTTGTTATTTCATCATGAGATTGATGTATCTTCATACAGAAACTGCCAGTGTTATAATTTTTTTTTTTTTTGAGTCAAAGTTATAATGGTTTTTTACTAGCACGATTTTAAAACAAATTACAACATTATTCTTAAAGTTAAGACTAGTTATTTTCTGGAAGAGTTTACATATCTGCTTATTTTCAGGTGCTCCAAATATGTATAATAATTATTATCTTGCCCTAGCAGGGAACTGTCATTGAAGGCATTAAACTAGACAATGTTGATATAGAAGACTTGATCTCGAATGCAAACTCGTTCAAAAGATGAAGAAGCTTAGGCTATTCATGATAGCTGATCTTGCCCCTCAGTGTGGACCAGCCGGACATTTATCAGGAAAGTTGTGGAGGCGTTTCGCACGGAACAGCAATAATATGTTGGCGCGTTGCGAGGCTCTGGCGAAGCAAATTTCGGAGTTCTGGTGTCGTAGAGCCTGAAGAACGAGATCAACGAATGCGAGGGGGGCGATGTTGGACTAACGTCCCAGCAAAATAGATTCTGCCCCCACCCCCATAATTCTATGCAATCTTAGCTAATTGGAATTCTACTTTATTAAAGATACTTCTCTCTCTCTCTCTCTCTCTCTCTCTCTTTCTCTCTCTGTGCACATCTACTTTATTAAGGATACCTCTCTCTCTCCCATTATACTTTTCAACCTTATACTTTCATCGCTGTTCGACATGAAATCCTGCCAAATCCAAAGATAGCCAAGGCATGACATAAATTACATATTGTCGTGAACTTCCTAAAGTGAAATTATGAGGGTTTGATGGATTGCAAAGCGGATACAAAAGATTCTCCTTGCGGTAGCATAAGCCCTACCAAGCTCAACCAATTGTAACTTGGTTTTTCTTATTTTATTATTCACCTAATATTGAACTGAAGAATTGCCATTAATTTATTATGGGTTAATTAGGAGCTAAGAAAAAATAAATTCCGGTGATCATTTGCTACTACGCATGAGAAAAAAGACGTCCTCCAATAACTTTGAAAAGATGGCAAACCAAGTGGCCTTTTCTGGAAGCAGCGCTCCCATGTGATCTCCATCCTTCCTCAAATTGATTGGAGTAAGGCTAATAATTGCAGATCCATTACTGGATGGATTACATGTCTCCAAAGCAGGTTCTACACAGTAAAAGTTCTTATGACAATCATCATTAACGGTGGCTCTGTCAATAATTCTGGGGGCCGTTTCACTTTCAAGACGGAGATACTTATATACAGATTTGCTTGTACGAGTATATATGCACTGATCTATTTAAAGCTTTTTTTGATACAAACTTAGCTGTCGTTGATTATACAATATCAATATCCGAATTCGACCAAGAGAAAACCCCTACCTCCGGGGATTGATGCGGCACCGACAGTTCTTGCTGGAGTACTTTCTTGAGTTCCTCGATATCTTTGCCAGAATTTAGAATGGAGAAACAGATCCAAGCATCTGCATCCAACAAGCAAACGCCATTACTACTCCCCTGTCGAAAATCACGTCAAATGAGCAATGCTAGAGATATCGAGATTTGTCTAGTAAGAAATGTGAAAATCTGTCAAAACCTGTATAAGATTATATGACGGGCATAACTAAAAATTTAGCATGTATGTCCATTTGAGCAATTAACTAGAAAAATTATCACATGATTTAGCCAAGCAAATTTACTATGGTTCTCGGGTGCGCTTGGGAGAGATTTTGGAGAAATGTAAAGAATGTTAGGTTAAAGGTTTTTTCAAGTAGTGTTTGGGCAATTGTAATTGAAAAGCATATTAGGAAACAAATTTGGTCAAAGTATTATTTGGAAAAAAAAAAAAACTACAATTGTAAAGGACTTTAGTTATTTGAAAAGAAAAGAAAAAGTGAAGCTCAAAAATCGATGACGTTCGGAGCAAAGGTTTTAGGTGGTGGCCAGATACTAGTGAACCATATCTAGCATTGGCGATCTTACTTGAGGTCACACATGACCTCGGTGAGGGCCGCCTAAGTTCACACGACCCTAGGCAAAAGGTCAAGTGATATTATCAATGGTGGCCTGGGTGCGCCACCCTGGTGACCTCGAGTCAATGTTGCACAACCTTAGCTAGCCCTCACGAGGGCTACTAGAGCAAAATCAAGCTCACTAGTGGTCAGATCGACCTCGTTGTCATCTTGCATGGGTGAGGGTAAAACTAGAATTTTTAAAGTTTAGTGGGGCTAAAGTTGGAAGAAAATAATTCATTACCATTCTTGAAATACTCAAAGCCATTGCTGGGTAGAACATACATTAGGCTAAGGGACTTTGGAAATGCTAGCTTTTACTCAAAGGTCTTTAAAATTTTGTTGCCAAAGGCCTTAACTTTGGCCTAAAGGCCTTTAAAGGTCCAAAACCGGTCTTTATACTTTTTCAAAAATAATAATTTAAATTTTCCAAGTCTAAATTTGAATAAAAATGTAAATTTTGGTGGGTTTGCTTTTATTTAAATTCAAACAAACAGGCCTTTACATTTTTTTCAAAAATTGACTTCCGAGAACAAGTATCTCTGTAATTTGATTACTTTTTTGTCAAATTAGAACTGAATTTTGATTTGTTTTTTCATCGGCCGAAGTCAGACTCCATACCGGGGCAATTAGCCTGCATTGAGTGTATGTAATTGACCATTTGATGTTTGTGTATGAATAAGACTTTGTTTATTTTGCAGGATATAAATAATATAGAAAATATTTTTCTAAAAAAGTTACTTGTATTGCTTGAAATAATTAATTAATGGAAAATGTTTTCATCACCAATAATTATATATGTCTAAATATTTTTGTGAAGGATGTAAATGTTTTTTGTTTCATACATTTTTGTGAGCAATACACACAAATATTTTTAGGAATATGTTTTTTGAATCATTTATCTTTCGCAAAACTAAAAAGGCCTAACAGACATGCCTCTATATATTTTTCAAAGTATTCATTTTAAATCTCTTCTTGCTCCAGGTTAAGTGAATAAATGAATTTTAATTTTGAACAATCTATGATGCTGAACATACTTCTCTTAGATTAAAAGTTGTTTGATAATATATGAATATTATGATGTTCTTACCATACATGGAATTGTGATCGTAATTCATATATTGTAGCGATATAAATGATCAGATTCTACTTGCCATCAATAATTTTTTTCGACAAAATGAATTAATTGGTAACCCTTCCTTACTTAACCCCACGAAGTGATCTTATTACTTAATTGAATCTTTTAAATCATTGTCAGTAATGATTATCGAAACAATCTTATTAAGTTCTGGTGTTTCAACTTTCAACACTTAATTACGTCATCGACAGGCCCTTAGTGCCATAATATAAAATAAAAATCATCTATTGAATAATACATTTGATTTAAATTAAAGGTCTAAGGTATACCGATGGTATATTCCAGATCCTTTCTTCATATTGAGCCTTCGTTTTTTGACAATTCAGTCTTCTTAGACTACATTTATTTCGCAAAAAGTAAATAATATGAAAATTAGTTTCCTAAAAATAATCATTTGTATGACTCATAAAAAAGAACGAACAAAAAATATTTTCATCATGTTCAGACATAAATTGTTACTGATAATAAAAACATTTTTTGTCAACTCGATTATTTCCACCGATACGAGCATCTTTAGGAAAATAATTTTTAGATCATTTATTTTTCACAAAATAAAGGGAGCCTTAGGGAACGAAAGAGGCAAGCCTGTGATGGTGAAAAAATCGATTACTTCTGTTGTCTAGTTAAATTTTTAAGATATAAATTCTACTCTTATTTTTTATTTAACAAATATGTTCATGTGAAACGAGCTTGTGCTTAATTTTACAAATGCTCCATCGATCCTCCTTGTATTCTGGATTTTGGCTTTGTTTTTCAATATTTATGCTCTATTTTGATTTACTTTGTCATGAAGACTATATATTTCTATATTATTTTGAGTAATGAATATTCTACTTTACAATTGATATTTAAAGACATTTTCAAATTTCAACGCTTCCCATCAGAGCTTCAGCAGCCCCAGAGGAGAGTGGGCCCCAACCGCGGGGGCCCCCGGGGGGGCGCTCTCCCTGCATGGGCTTCCTCGGCTTTAAACGGTGGGCCTATTTGTGGGCCCATTTCTTTACCACTGGACCAAGGCCTTCTCTTCATGTGGGCCTTTCTGGCCTTTGCTCTTGTATGTATCATTATTGGCCCTCTATAGCTTTGTGTGTCTATTCTGTTTTTGGGCCTTTGAATATTGTGTAGTTGACCAATTATGAATATAATCTTCTTTTTCGTAGATGACGGGGCAGGCAAGGGCAGTTAGTGTTAGCAACACCCTTCTAAGCGTTACTAGAAGGGCCTCATGTCCTCTACGGAATGTTTGGCTGGAGTCATAAATAATTTGTATAGTTTGCGACCCAAAATTTTGAGGTTGGCGAGTCTGTTTTTGTAAGTTCAACAAGGCGTTAACAATCAATTAGGAAGTCTCTCCACACGATATATGTTAGAACTAAATAACGTGGTATGATCCATTCGGTGATCCACTCAAGACATAAACTTACCACCAAATCAACCACCTAGTGGCCGATGAAATTAAACCTAGATTGTTGAAAAATGACTTAGGACATTTCATTGCAGTGATTTCAAAGCCAATCTCAGCCAACTTCTAGTCAAAACAAGGTTATATAACCGAATTTCCAAGCATTTCCTAATATCTTTCTCGAGATTAAGCTCCTGCCAGCTACTTGAATCGAAATTTCAATGCTTTTGTTTTGGAAAATGAGTAGAGGAAAACCAAAAGGAGGGACAGCGTCTGATAAACCGATTCATTACCTTTGCTTTGCATCAGACAACCCAAGCTATAAATGTCATACAACATCCTCTTTTCACGGATTGGTCTGTGACTGTACAAGAAGGGAGAAACTTTTCAATGCAAATGCTGAGAAGATTTCAATAAGTTTTGCATTTGGGAAATCTCGTCAAACTACGGAAAACGAATTCCATTCGAGGGTTCAGTCTCAGGACACGACATAATGAGAGGCTGCTATAACTCATGATTTGCGTCATGAAACCGATACATCTCCCGAACTCTTATTACCATCTATGAACAGTTTTGTTTTGCGAGTTCTGGCATGCGGCTTAAAATTTACACAAGCAGCATGCCTCGAGAATAATATCGGCCTTTCGGATCAGTCACCACTATTTCCTTTTTGATTTCTTTTCCTAATTTAATGATATGGCTATGTGGACAGAAGAAAAAAATTGATAATTACCTCCTACTCTTATTTTGAGGACTTCTTCCACCACAACCGAAGAAGTTTCCTGCCGTGTCTTGGATGATGCTGATTCCGAAAGCAGGGTTGTTGCATCATCTGTGTCGTCCTGTGGTGATTTCGACCCAACAAAATGACCAACTTGATTATCATCTGAGGGCAATCCTTCTTGTGCTTCAAATCTGACCCATTTCTTATCTCTCACATGAATCAACAAAGAGTATAATAACCCACCAAAATAACAATTCTGTTCACGGATTATGCCTTTGTAGAAGCCATGCACATGACAAGCACGAGCCGCAAGGATGGAGGCACATACCCAAGGGTTTGCAAAGGTGTGTTCGATGAATACCCAACTTTTTAATCCTTAATCTTATGAAATAGGTTTCAATTTAATAAATTTTAAGATTTGATTATGTTTTTTTATAAGTTTAAAATTCAATTACACTTCATAACAACATATCCCGTAATTTTACATATAAACGGTTATGTATTTTGAAAAATATAAAAGAATTTTTTTTTTGTCAGTCCTACTCTATTCCTATTCTATACTTACTCGTACCTTTTGCCCGCGCTCTTGCGGGCGTGAAACAAACCCACTTCGAAACTTACACGTTCTTATCCCATCTCTCATGAGAATGTGGAGATTTGAACATCTCACATTCCATTCCATGTTGGATGGATGGTCACTGGGGCAAATCCTAATGGTTTAAAATATAAAATAATGTACAAATTATGGGAGTTACAAGATTTCGGAAGGAAAAAAGAAAGGAAAGTTAAAAAGTCACGTGGAGAAGGGATAGGTAAAGGGTCGTTATCGCCGACGGCAGCACACCAATCTGACAGCAGAAGGACGAAGGAGGGCCCCACGCGCGTAATCACATTCAACCCAAACCACACGAAGTCACGAAGTCGCCACGTAGAGCCCACCTTTGCCCAACTGACCAACGAAACGTGTGGTTTCGCTCCCCCGACATATAAACACGCCCTTCCACTTCCAGTCTTGGAACCCTGCAAAGACGTAGTTTTCAGGATTTCTCAGGATCTCTCAGGATCTCTCTCTCTCTCTCTCTCCGAGCGTCACTGGCAACGTGGAAGAGATGACGGATGTCCCCAGCTTGACGCATGTTAAGACTTAAGAATAAATTTACATATACATCACCTGCCATGGTGGCTCAGTTGAGTAGACGTTAAACTTCCATCGATGAGGTTTAGTGTTTGAAATGTCTGCAACGCAAGTTGCATGAATGCTGGCTTTGAGATTCTTGACGACTTATTTGGTGGCACGTGTGCGATGGCTAGCACGCATCGCTCCCAGTAGTTTATTTTCAACTGCCGGCCGTACAGAGTTCCCTAGATCACAAATATATATATATATATATATATATATATATATTTTACAAATACTATATATCCCATTTAAATTCACATATCTCTTCGAATTAAATTGTGCACATCCTTAATTAATTGTAATTACTATTATAATATTATATTACTTTTCTTTTTCCCATTATTTTCATCATGGAAGTAGAGCTGGATTTTGTTTGCCCCTCTAGTGTGTACGTCCACCCCGTTATTCAAATTTTACTTGCCGTTCCTATTTCGCCATCACTTGACAAGGGATCACATGCTCATTATATATATGTGTTCTCCCGCCAACTGCAAACGAGATTTTGTGAAACTTCTAAAAGTTTAACATGATAGATTTTAATATTAAATCACGTATTAATTTAATAGTTTAAGCTTTTGAACAATTAACCTGCACTTGAGGAAAAGTGTTGAAGTATTTAAGTATCAAATAATGTTTTTATTTAGCTGCTTAAAATTTTAGAGTAATTAACTGTGATTTCGACTCACTCTCTCCGTGATTGTGTAAACTGCCCACGAACAGCCTAGGATCCAAGTCATAACCATTGATAGACGTTTATCTTACATTTGAAGTAAGATAAAACAATTTAATTTTATGTCTGCCCCTATTTCTTTAATTCCCCGGTTTAATTTTATGTCTTTATTTCCCCACCCTAAGATGTCTCTGAAATATAATCTCAATTTACAATCTTGCCATTTCTACATTTCGGCAAAATTACGGGTTGGAAACCCGGAGGTGATGTCAACGTGCTGCTAAAATTCTTTCGGCGCCAATTATAATTTCTGCTTAAAAGAAAAAATTAATTAATTAGACGATTCACCCATTCGGATTTAACGAAAATGTGCTTTCTGGTGGACCAAAATTTGGACCACCGTCTTCCCCTGTTTTCTTTCTCCTCGTCAGAGTCCTGTCCCAATCCTCTTATGTTTTAACTTTTAACATACGACTGTTGCATGACGCGTATGTTTTGCCACCAGCATCACCCTACATCCAGTCCCCATCCTTATGTTTTAACATACGACTGTCGCATGACGAGCGTGTTTTGCTACCAGCATCACTCGACATCCACCAGTCAAACGTGCAGTTTGTTCATTCATTTATGTGTTTTGGCCCTTTTGGGTTATAGAGCGAAATTCGTGGGAGCATCTGTTACAAGCATACCCAGAAGTATCTTTGCATATGTCGCGGTGAAATAAGGCTGGAGTTCATGGATGTTGTAATTTGAATCTAATATGAGAGAATGAAATTGTGAAAAAATCACCGAGGAATGATAGAGGATGCAGGAGATTTACGTGATTTGGTGCGGATGTTGATACTTTCTTCGCAGGGAGAGCCAGCCATAATGAATTGACTAATTATTGAGGAATGGTAGAGTTACGATTAAACGGCTCGTGAACTACTTTTGTGTGGTTACCAAACAATCAAAAGCAAAACTTACCTCTTGAATTATAAGTATGCCACGAACCCACATTGAGATCGACTTCACCAAGAAATCTTGCACATGAAGTGGAGTTCAATTTGGACTTGGAAATGCCGCAAAGTCCAAGCGTCCTAGAAATCCTGTACTTTCCTATTTGGAATTTCACATGCTTAAATTCAGATCGGATCTTGTAGATCCGGTTACAACCTCGAGATAAATATTAACAGATACTTTGCTTATAAAACTTAAAGCTTTATTTGGGAGAAAGGAGAGGGATATAAATAAAATGGGGCTAGAACTATCACCTAGAGTGGGGTGAATAGATGATTGATTGGAATTTGCAAATTAACGACATTTGAAGATAAATTGTGCAGTGATAAGATCTTACTGTGTGCAATAAACTATCAAATGAAATAAATGAGAGACTAAGGGATAGAGAAAATTGCATGTAACAATTATAGTGGTTCTGCTTATGATAAACTTACGTCCATTCTCCCACTCTGACAACCTATTGATAGCCAGATTCTATTTGCCCCTCTTGCATGTACATCCACCCCATTAGTCAAATTTCACTTGCCATATCTAATTCGCCATCGCTTGACAATAGATTCATATGATCATTATATACATGCGGCCTCCCACCACATGCAAGTGAGAAACTTCTAAAAATTTAACATGATAGACTTTAATATTAAATCACATATTAATTTAATAGTTTAAGTTTTTTGAACAATTAACTTACATTTGAGGAGAAGTGTTAAAGTATACAAACGATGTTTTTATCCAGCAATTTAAAATTTTGGAACAGTTGACAGTGATTTCAACTCACTCTCTTTATGTTTGTGTATATCACCTACTAATAGCCTAGGATCCAAGTCATAACCATCAGGACATTTCGACATTTCGGCAAAATTACGGGACATGGCAGTTTAGAAACCCGGAGCTGACGTCAACGTGCTGCTAATTTCTTCCGGCGCCAATTATAATTTTTGCTTAAAAGAAAAATTAATTAACTAGAGGTTTGACCCGGTCGGATTCAACGAAGGTGTGTTTCTGGTGGACCAAAATTTGGACCGCCTTGTTCCCTTGTTTCTTTCTCCTCATCAGAGTATTGTCCCAATCATCATTGTTTTACCGTACTGACTGTCGCATGACGCCTATATTTTGCCACCAGCGTCACCCGGCATCCAGTCCCAATCCTTATGTTTTTTTTTTTTTAGCGTATCCCTAGAACTTTTACTTACTTTGTGTAAAATCATCTTGCTAATACTAAGGAAAAAAGACATTCGTTGATACCATATAAAACTGAAAGTCTCTTTTTTATTATTGATCTAATAGCAACTTGTCTATTCTTTGTCATTCGTATCTCAAAAGGTCATTCTCTTGCTGAATTTTCTATTAATTTCATCAGTCTACAATATATATCAGGTCTCTTTATTTACTATATCAAAGAATTTATCATTTTCCTTATTAGATTGACAAGATACTTTTATACAAAGTAAGATGTTAGAGAAATATATAGGAATTCAGTAAAGCATTATGCACAACGAGGTGTCTTTATGCAATGTTTTGATTCAATTATATTTGATCCACTTAACAATTTATCTATAAGTATGATCGACAATGTGAAAAGAACTAGATAGTTAGAAATTTCTCTTTTCAACAAAACGATTTTTTTGGAAATAATTGCAACAATAAAAAAAAACGCGCCTTTAATATACATAGAAAGTTTAAAATAAACAAAAACTAAACATATGAAATTTTTTATTATGGTAATTTTATCCTACATAAAAATAGAAAAAAGGAAAGTAAATAAATTTGAGACCACAAATCTATATTGCAATTGAATGATGAAGGGCAATTATGTCTTTTTGATGAAATTTGGGTAGATTTAGCCATATAGGGGGTGAAAACAATGCCACCCCAATTAAATCACAACTTATTCCCTAACAAAGTATTGTACATTTACTAAAATGAATTAGCACTATCCTGATAGGATAAATGTAGGATCCCCATGAGACCGATCATTTTTACTATTCTAGATTCAATTTATCATTTATACAATAATCATGTAATAGTTTCTACAAAATCTCCCCCTCCCTCCATACACGAAATTCCATTAATTCTCATTTGAAACTTAAAATTCAGGTATCATGTTCAACTCAGCATGGATCTTGGTATCCTTTTTGAAAACATAAGCATAATTATCCCATCAGTTACAACAAGTATAACCATCATAATAGATGCTTGTATTACAATTTTAGGGGAAATGATGGATGTCACAGCTTGGAGCATGTTAAAAATATACTTAGAAATTCTGTATGTCTTCCGTGATTCCCATATCTCTTAGAATTAAATTGTGCATATCCTTAATTAATTCTAATTGATTGTAATTGCTGTTGGAATACTCTATTACTTTAAATTGTTATCTCATAAAATATATAAATAGGCTCATGTATTCTTTATTATTGTATATAAAAAAATCACACAATTCTCTCTTCCCCATTATTTTCATCATGGAAGCAAAGCTAGATTTTGTTTGCCCCTCTCACGTGTATGTCCATCCTGTTAGTCAAATTCACTTGCCATTTCTAATCCACCATCACTCGACAAAGGATTTATATGCTTATTATATACATGTAATCTCTCACCATTGAGATTTTGTGAAACTTCTAAAAATTTAAGTTGATAAATTTTATTATTGAATCATGCATTAAATTAACAGTTTAAACTTTTTAAACAATTAGCAATGATCTCAGAAAATCCCATTAAGACAATAAATCGTGAGTTCAAATCTTTATAGGCCTCTATTTGCCTGTCTATTACATATTTCCATGGCTTAGGTAAACAGTCCAAGCTACACTTGAGGATAAGTGTTAAAGCATTTAAGTATCAAATAATATTTTTATGTAATAGCTTAAACTTTTGAAATAATTGACAGTGGTTTCAATTCATTTTCTCTGTGTTTGTGTAAACCGCATACTAATAGCCTGGGATCCAAGTCATAACCATCATGACAGACGTTTATCTTACAGTTTGAAGTAAGATAAGAACAATTTAATTTTATGTCTACCCCTATTTCTTTAATATCCCAATTTAATTTTGTCTTTATTTCCCTACCCTAAGATGTCTCTGAAAAGTAATTTACGATCTTGACATTTCGACGTTTCGGCAAAATTACGGGACACGGCAGTTTGGAAACCCGGAGCTGACGTGGACGTGCCGCTAACATTCTTTCGGCACCAATTACAATTTCGCTTAAAAGAAAAATTAATTAATTAATTCGAGGGAAATTTTTAAAGAAAACTTCATCGCGTGGCGAACGTGCTTATGGCGACAAGCGAGGGGGTTATTAATGACTGGTCCCAATCGCCTTATTTTTGGTCCTCTTGTCTCAGCAAATCTTTATAAAAGTGCACCTGGTAATCACTGAACTTGCTTTTAAATATGTCTTAAGTCAGTCATTAACTTAAAGAGTAGGGAAGTAATTTTCCTGGACGGTTCACTTGCAAAATGAAAATCGCATGCTATAATTGATACGGTCCATGTGAACTCAGATACAACAACATTTTCGTCCTATATTGATTATTAGAACAGAAATTTCTAGCAATTCAGGAAATGCGATATTCCTACATCGTGAGGATGTTTAATGTGATTTTGACAGATTCTGACATAGGGCGGAAATTGTATGCTATAATTGATACAGTCAATATAGACCCAAGTTTAGTTTAAAAAAAAAAAAATATAGACCCAAGTTGCAATAGCATTTTTGTCTTATAGCGATTATTAGAATAGAAATTTCTAGCGATTTAGGAAGTGCGATATTCCCGCACCATTGAGTCATTAAATGCAGATTTTGACAGATGGAGACTGTACGCTATAATTGATACGGTCCATGTGGACTCTAGTGTAATGATATATTCGCCGTTTAGCGATTATTAAAATAGAAATTTCTAGTGATTTAGGATTCTTGCATCGCGGAGTATTGAATGCGCAATTGGACGGATTGCAAGACGGAGTATGTTGGAGGGAAAGGGCCTCTTCTGGTCTCTTTTTCCATACATGACCCACGCACCTTTTAGAACTTTAGACCATCAGCTGTAGATTGACTTTTAGTTGAAGGCAGCGAAGGCAGCAAATGGGCTTCGGTTTATTCCGAGCTCTCTTTCTTTCTGAATGGAAAGTTGCACTCAAATTCATAAAACTTATCCAAAAAAATTATAATTGACTTCTAAAATTTAAAAAAAATATGATTAAATCTTAAAATTTATCAAGAAAGTTTATTTGAGTCATAAAATATAATCAAGTCTGAAAATCTATCAAGTTGATATGATCAAATCTTTTCATTATTTGTGTCCAATTCAAAAGGTGTGTTATCTTGGAACAATTGGCCTGGGCAAAAAGTAAAGGATGGGGCTCCGAAAATGTTGCCGGTGAGCAAATTGTCACAAGAGTGGGATAAATTTATGAAGCTTATTACTGTCTGGATGCTCTAAAATAGTCTTCTCGTAAAATTTTCTTGGAAAGAACCAAAAAAAGAGAGAGGAAAAACTCACTTGTGCAGAATAGTCTATTTCCCTGCACACATGAAATCGACCAGTCCGAGAAACCGGACGGTCTATTTCCCTGCGTGCGTCCTTGCGCGGTATCCATTATAAAATAGGTCAAGGGTGCTTGCATTGGGAATGAACTCAGTATAGCTCTTTCTTTATTTAGATTCTTGGGGGTGCTTGAATGGCTAATTCTAGTAAGATGATGATTCGACTTGGCCAACTCAAGAGCAAGCTTTTCCCTCCATTTTCTCCCCCTACATTGTATCGAAGCCTCCTTAACAAGAAAGCACCACACTTCCTACTGCAATCCCCTCCCATCTATTTGCCCTCTTTGTTTCTGTTCCGCTTCTCTTCTCTCAAACATAGCCTCACAGCCAGACCACAACTCTCCTTGCTCCCTTCCTCAATCCCTCGGTGCACTTATGATGCCTTCATCAGTTATAAACAAGCTGACACGCGCAACTTCGTGAGCCATCTTTGCGTCGCTCTCGAGCAGAACAAGATAATGGCCTTTGTTGACCTCAGTCTGGAAAGAGGACTAGAGATTGGACCAGCAATCAATGAAGCAATCGAGCAGTCGAGGAGTGCCATTGTTGTCATCTCTCAGACCTACGCCTCCTCGCCGTGGTGCCTGGAGGAGCTGGTTAAGATCCTCGAGTGCATGGAAAAGAAAGGCCATCTGGTGTTCCTCATATTTGTGGATGTCAACCCCAGAGAGATGCGTGAGCAATCTGGACCATTCAAGCGGATAGGCCAAAGTGAGAAGGGTTTCGGGCAGGAAAATGCCAATAAGGTCTGGAGGTGGAGAGACGCTCTCCGAAAAGCCGGCAATCTCACCGGTTGGTCTCTCGGGAACAGGTACTGACTCTCTCTTTTCTTCAGTGTTTGCTTGAAAGAATTCCTAAAGGAAGTTGCTTATTTTGTCCCGGAAACAGCCGGACTTGCTTTAAAGCCCCAAAGTTTGGTCTTGGGGCAGTAAAAATAATTGGAAATGTTTTAACCTTTTTATTGGGAATTGAACTTTCCTTAAACGGGACTCCGACTTCATTGGTTGGCTTATCTAAGAGATTTAACATTGACATTCCAGTATTTTTCAGATACATTTTCGATATAACAGCTTGCAAGAAAAAAGAAATGCCGCTTTGTGATTGTTAAAGTGGCACTCCTTGACACCAGTGTATTATATTCTATAAAGAAACCTTTTCTTTTAGCGTTTATCATATTTTACCCTCGAAGCATATGATTCAGCATATGCAGGTTTCCTTCAGAGCAAATTAGAAGTGTTCAACTGAATAAAACGATAGATAACCTTCTGTGAAACGTTAAAGGAGAAGAGAGAAAAAACAAATGATGGATGTCTCTTTTTCCTTGTTTTAACCCTCGTTTCATATTGTATATTTTATAACTAAATAAGCAAGTTTACTCTCCTCACTTCTTGCCTCAAGCTTAAAGAAATCTCTAGCGAACAACGATTTTTGCCATTGACAATTTCCTTCATGCATCATATCCCTCACTTATTCTTTTTCTATAGGGGTTATCAGAAGTCCCATGCTTGCTTTTCGTTAAAATTAAGGAAAATGAAAATGGGCAAGTCCAGCCGCACGGCCAACGCAGGGTAAACCCTAGTAGTGATGCAACCCTTCCTTTCACCACCTAAATTTTCCAATATGGAATGATATATCTGTCAAACGAAAAACGAAAAGAAAAAGAACTTCTTGACAATCTTTGTATTGTTTGGACTGTGGTACCCAGCTAGGGTTTGAAAGAAAGTTCAGCCTCCACTCTCTCTCTCTCTCTCTCTCTCTCTCTCCCCCTCCCTCAACTTTCTATATCATTTCCTTTTTGGTCAAGAAACTTTCTACAGTTCTTTTTCGATAAGCATAAAGAATGCTTTTCATGGACTTATTTCTATCCCTATATTTTTAATCTGTTGCGTAAACAATTAGCCAAAATATTTTCTCTTGTTTGTTACATATACATAACATTTTGTACAAACATGCATAACCAAAAATTGCTGACTTTGGAATGTTGACCTCAAATTTAGCACAGTTTTTTTCAAGGGCAATACATGCAAATTTTTCCCTTGTATATCGATATGATTATGCGCTGTGAAGATTTAACTTATCAAAAACTTTATTCCTTTTCCAAAACTAATCCGGACATAATGAATAAAAAAATAAAATGCGTTTCATGAAACTTTTCATAATCATGTCAATTGCTAGTGCTTCGTCCATCACTACTTGTTTTTTTTTTTTTGGTAAGGTCTATCACTACTTGTTCAAACCGCACAAAAAGTAGAAATTCTGCTGCTTCCATTTTCAGATCATTCTGCTGATTATAATACGAGAGTAGAAGCCTAATCCATCCATCATATGCACGGAGAAAAGGCTCATGATGTAGATTAATGGAAATAACTGGGAGTATAGTTGATTGTTACATATTACATATTCACCTATACAGAATTTAGTTAAGCATAAAGATGAAATTCGCATTGGTGTATGGTTCTCAGATGTCCAGCCATTGCATTTTTTTTCCACAGTGGCTATACTAAATCTCACGAAAAGTGGTTATCATTTAGTGTTTCATATATTGACATATTTTAGAATTATGAAGTAGTCATTGGAGAGTTTCCTCATGAAGAGTTACAATTAATGGAAAAACATTGGATTTGCGTAACTTTCAAATAGTTATAGGATGATCTTCAATATATAAAATAATTCAACAGATAAAATCTTGACACTTAAGTCGAATTTTAACTGACGTTAACATAACATTGAACTAAAACTTTTCATCAACCACGTGGGTCGTGATTAAAGCTCTTAATTTCGAATGGCATATTTTTATTGTCGACCCTTGTAAAAATGGCTGTCTGATTAATATGCTTTATTCTAAAAGTCGAGGGAGGAATGTTTAAATATTTTAGTCTCATAATTAACATGAATTTTTCTCGAAGTGTATAGCAAAAATTTTGAAAAAAAAGCGTGACACTTGCAAACTAGAGATATGTATAATTTCCAATCAACTGAAAAGTAGCAGAAAAGGGTTTTCTTTCACCCGAAAATAACAAGAAGAAAGAAAAAAAGGAAATCAAAACATGAAAGAGACGGAGAAGTGCCACTATTTGGAGAGCACATGTCAACCTCTCACATGCCACTATTTTCTGTTATGCCAGATTGGATACTGGATAGTAATTAGATTAGATGGACGATACACTAGTTCGACAATATAATCTTATTGATATCTTCATTTTTTACGAGCATAAATAACCAGTCACACCTTTAGTTGTTAACAATTTGCAGACTTGAAGCTGACTTCATCCAATTCATTGTGAAGCAAATCTCAATAAGACTAAGCTGCTCACACAAAGACCTACTTGCTTTCCATCCAGTTGGGTTAGATTCTCAAGTACAAGCCTTGTGCTCCTTACTCCAATTAACAGTTGAGGAGGTCCGAATCGTGGGGATTTCCGGCGCTAGGGGAATAGGAAGGACTACACTTGTGAGAGCTCTATACTACCGAATTGCAAATCAATTTGATCGAAGTTGCTTTCTCGCAAATGTGAAGGATATATCGAGCCAAGAGGGCCTCCTCAAAATGCAGGAGACTCTTTTTGGTGACCTTCTCAGCAATGGAGATTCGGAGATTGGCAACGATATATATGAAGTAATGAACTTGATGAGGAGTAAACTTCACAACAAGAGGCTTCTATTGGTATTTGATGATGTTGAAGGGTTGTTAGAGCCACTGAGACACCTGATCGAGTCAATGAACTTTGCCTTGGGGAGTAGAGTCATTTTGATCCCTCGACATGAAGAAACCTTAATTGGTCTATGCAGAGATATCTATGAGGTAAGAGCGCTGAATGATGATCAAGCTCTTGAGCTTTTTAGTTGGAATGCATTCCAAGAAATGTATCCGAAAATTGACTATAGGATGCTCTCAAATTGCTTCGCGAGTTTTTCTAAAGGCCTTCCTTTGGTGCTAACTGTGATGGGTTCTTTCTTTAGTGGCAAAAGCATCACAGAATGGCAAAGAGCTTTTGATCGATTGAAAGAAATCCCTCATGGAAAGGTTCATGACATACTGAGGATTGTTATCGATGGCTTAGAGGCTAATGAGAGAACGATTTTTCTTGACGTCGCATGTTTTCTAAATGGATATGACAAAGAAGTGATCATCAAGTCTCTAGACCAATGCAATGTCTATGCCACTAGTGGGATTGATATTCTAGCTCAAAATTCACTCATATACATTGATGAAAATAACAAGATATGGATGCATGATTTGCTTCAAGAAATGGGCAGACGAATCGTGATTCAAGAGTGCCCTGAAAACCCCAGCAAGCGAAGCCGAATTTGGCATCATGAGGATGCTCTACGAGTGGTTAGTCAAAATTCGGTAAGAGTTTATGCATGTTTCGAAAACAAAAGTTGATTTGAGCACCCACATGTATCTTCTTCTTGTGGACTCAATTTACATGTGGTGTAAAAAACTTTAGATTGCATAATTAGGTGAGACAAAAATGCAATTTTTATTTTTTCCTATTAGGACTCTCGTTACTCCGTGCTTTGCTAATTTTCTTCTTAAACTAACGGTGTTTATTATTGAACTGATTATTGAATAACCTAACATAAAACCCTCTCATTAATTATTTCATCATGAGAGGAATGTATCTTCATTTAGAAACCGCTAGCGTTATAATGGTTTTTGACTAGCACGATTTTAAAACAAATTCATACATTATGCTTAAAGTTAAGACTTGTTATTTCCTGGAAGGGTTTAGATTTCTGCTTATTTTCAAGTGCTTCCAATGCATGACACTTATTATCTTGCTCAAACAGGGAACAAATGCCATTGAATGTATTAAACTAGACAAGGTTGATGTAGAAGACTTGATCTCGAATGCAGACTCATTCAAAAAGATGAAGAAACTCAGGCTATTCATGATGGCTGATCTTACTCCTCATTGTGGACCGGCCGGACATCTATCGGAAAAATTGTGGAAGTGTTTCGCACGGAACAACAATAATATGTCGGCGTGGTGGGAGGCTCTGGGGAAGCAAGTTTCAAAGTTTTGGTTTCGCGGAGCCTGAAGAGCAAGATCAACGGATGCGCGAGGGGCAAGGTAGGACTAACCTCTAAGCAAAACAGACTCTCCCCCAACGGATCTTTGTTGGACTATCTCGCTAAAAGTTTTGCACATCTACTTTATTAATAATACCCCTCCCCCCTCCCCCCCCTCTCTCTCTCTCTCTCTCTCTCTCTCTCTCTCTCTCTCTCATATTATACTTTTCAACTTTATAATTTCATTACTGTTGGACATGAAATCCGACATGAAATCCGCCCAAATCCAGTATTGAAAGATAGTCGAAGCATGACATAAATTACATATTGTTGTGAACCTCATGAGGTGAAATTCTGAGAGTTTGACAGATTGCTAAGCGGATACAAACAATTCCCCTTGCGTAGCATGTGTCCTACCAAGTTCTACTAATTGCAACTTGATTTTTCTTATTTAATCATTCCTAATATTGAACTTAAGAGTCGCCACTAATCTATTATAGGTTGATTAAGAGATAAGAGAACATAATTATAAGGTGTGATTTTCTATATGTAGAGATGAACACAATCGAAATGCAAATATGAATAATAAAAATGTAAAATTATAAGGTGGGATTTCCTATATGCAGAATCCCTAATTAATTTAAACATCTGATTTACTAACCATGTGTTGACGCCTTAATTTTAATTAAGTTTATTTTATTAATTAATTTTTTATTTATTTTGTCTTTTTCGAAATAATAAACAAATAACAAAAAAGAACAAAAAAAAAGAGAAGCAGCCCTCGAATGGGCCCTTACGGCCCATTTCCCCTTTCAGCCCGGCCCCACCGGTCATCTCCTTCCTCGCGCCTGCGCAGCACACGCGCAGGGACGCGACGCCGGAGAGGCGGGCGGACGGCGACCCACGTGGGAGGGCAGGGCGGCGTCGGATAGGACGCCGGTTCGGCCGGCGAAGGTCGCTTGGCGCATGGGGACCGATGGTTGAAGCTCCATCGACCGGCTGCCCCCTTGCCTATAAATAGGCCCCCGTTTCCGTCGTCGGAGAGGCACAGGGAGAGAGAGAGAGAGAGAGAGGAGGCCAGCAAGCTTAGAGAGGTCCCTGAGAGACTTCGGGGAGCCCAAAGAGCGAGCACGGCCGAAGGATCGAAGCGGCAAACTTTGAAGAACTTCCCTCGAGAGACTTCGGGAGGTTCGAGAGCGAGCTGGCCGAGATCTGAGGGAGATCGGCCGGAGGGAGAGGGTCGATCAAGGTCCGAATCTAGGCGCGAAAGCTCACTACTGTCCCTCTGACGCCACTGCCTTGACCGAGTTCCGATGCCATCGCCTCTAAGACACATTACTATTCCCCCCCGACATCGTCACTGTAACCAAGCATCAGCCTTGACACCTTGTCGAGCCGTGCCCTAACGCCGTCCAGATCTGAATGAGTGGAGGGCAGAAGAAGAAAGGTCGAAATCTGGGCGTAGATCTGGAAATCCGTGTGAGAGTTGCCGTCGTTTGCCGTTGTTGCCACGCCAAGGCACGCCGTCGATTGTCGCTGTGCTGTCCACACCTCGATGCCATCGCCGTGACCTACCCCCAAGCCAGCAGACTTGAAGTAGTTGACGCCGTCTCGCCGACCAGCAACGCCGCCTCGACGCCGTCCAGATTTAAAGGCCGCCGTTGTCGCCACAAGCCGTGCCGCCGTACCGAGTCAACGTCGAGAACAGGTGACGATGGTCCCTGCCCACGCCATCCCCGTTTCCGCCCGAAGCTTTGATCGCCATCGCCCTATCCATTGTCGTCGCCGCTGTTGCTACCTTCACTGTCAGACGCTTCGACTTTCCCCCCCGATGCCGCGGATTCGCAAACCCTAGGGTTAGCGATTCGCCGAGTCGCGAGTTGAACCCAGATTCAGCTTGGGTTGGGTAGGGTTTGCGTTCGGGTCGGCGCCAGAGGCCGGGTCGGGATCGAGCCGGGTCGGTTAGGTTTTTGCTAAAATCGAGGTCACGGCGGAGGTCGGGTCGCGAGTTGGGTCGAAACCGGGTAGGGTTGGCCAGGGAGTCGGGTCGCCGAGCCGGTTGTCGGGTCGGGCCGGGCATATCCAAACGCCCAGCCACGGCGTCGTTTTGTAAAAAAAAGAGTCGGGCCCGCGTAGCGTTTCAAGCCGACCAGTCGGACCCAACCCGCCGATCCAACCCGGGTCGGTTTTATTTTTTAATATAAAATAATATTCTAATAAATAAAAAATAATTTATTTTCAAAAAAATAAAAAATGTTTTATTTTCAAAAAAATATTTTATTTAAAAAAATCAAGAAAAATAAAAAATAATTTATTTTCCTTGAATATTGAAAAATATTAAAAAATATTTTATTTTTCAAAAAATAAAAAAAAAAAAAATATGCCATATTGTCCAAAAAATGCCAAAAATCCAAAAAAGCCAAAAATTCATGAAAAAACCAAAAAATTCAGAAAAAAAGCCAAAAAGACTTGTATTTTTCCAAAAAATACCAAAAAATCCAAGAAATCCCTTTATGTCCAAAAAAAATTAGAAAAAGACTCAAAAAATGTTTTTCCTCCAAAAAATGCATGGAAAATCCTCAAACATCCAAAAAACCTCAAGGTTTAAACAAGATTAGGTACCGAAAGGGTATTAGTGATTAACTAGTGTAATCAAGTCCCCGATCTTAATTTCTCTAGTTGCACAGAGTGAGTATTTCTCCCAATACTTCGCTTGGATTTCTAATCAACCCACCCCAAATCGATTAGTGGCGACTCCATTTTAAAAAATGATTTACGGGTTAAAAACTTGAACCATTAAGTCGTGAATTGGTGGACTTGGGAGAGTCCGGGCTTAATAAGTTTAGCCGAGCCATTAGCCTCCTTAGGTGCTCCTACCCGATTACGGGCGCCGAAAAAAAGAGGTCACGACACCATGCAAATTACGAATGTAAATCTAGCTTGTCAATCCAAAATTTAAATTCATATGAAATTGCATGGTAACATGACATGAAATATGATAACAAATTGAAACATGAATATATGACTAACTTCAATTTCAGATGAAAATTGCAAGACATAATTACGATCATGCAAAGTGAAATCTATCCAAACTAATTTTAATCAAGACAGAATTTAAACTAACTATCCACATCGAAATAAATCGAAACAATGCAAGTTTTTACAATAGTTGCAACATCTTCGCAATAAAACATTAAACCTGTTAGATATATTGAGATTATATTCCAAAATCAATTGTAAAGGGGATGGGTTCGAAGTTAATCATATTCGAGACAAGTCGCTCTGTGTTCTCGGTTCAGGGTTATGAATGCACCCGAACAAAATCAAAGAACATTGGTAGGCTCACATAATTGGGAATAAGAACGCTTCAAGTGCCAAAAGTTGGCACAAAGGGACACTTAAGTGCCAAAAGTTACGAAAGGTACACTTAAGTGCCACATTCGAAAAAAAACGGATCACTTAAGTGCCACTCCGGCCAAAAGCCGGCCAAAAGGCTGACGTGGCATTTTTCCGACGAATTTCCGGCGAAATGAACCCAAAACGACGCCGTTTTGCATGCGACGTGGCAAATAATGCAAAACGGCGTCGTTTTTGCCGACGTGGTAAAAAAATAAAAAAAAATTAAAAAAATTAAATTTAAAATTAGATTTAGTTAAAATATTAAAAAATAAAAATTTTAAAATTAGATTTAGTTAAAATATTTAAAAAATAATAAATTTAAAATTAAATTTAGTTAAAATATTAAAAAATAATAATTTTAAAATTAAAAAAATATTAAAATAATTCAAATAATAATTAATTTAAAATTACATTTAGTTAAAATATTGAAAAAATAATAATTTTAAAATTAAATTTAGTTAAATATTAAAAAATAATAATTTTAAAATTAAAAAATTTAAATAATTAAAAAAATAATTTTCAAATGAGATTTAGTTAAAAATTTTAAAAAATTAAAATTAAATTTAGTTAAAATTTTTAAAAATAAAATTTTAAAAAATAAAATTTATAAAAATAAAAAAATAATTTTAAAATTATTTTTAGTTAAAATATTTTTAAAAAATAATTTTAAAATTAAATTTAGCTAAAATATTAAAAAATAATAATTTTAAAATTAAAAAATTTAAAAAGGGGGGGCGATGGCTAAGGCTCCTCAACCACCGGCCCCCTTTTATTAATTTTATTAATTTTATTAATTTTTGTTAATTTTTTAATTTTTAAATTATAATTTTAATATTTTGCTAAATTTAATTTAAAATTATTATTTTTTAATATTTTAACTAAATCTAATTTAAAATTATTATTTTTTATTTTAAAAAAAAAATTATTTTAAAATTTTTAATTTTTAGTATTTTAACTAAATTAAATTTTAAATTATTTTTTAAAATTTTTATCTAAATCTAATTTTAATTTTTTAAAATTTTTAAAATTTTTAATTTTAAAATTATTATTTTTTAATATTTTAACTAAATTTAATTTTAAAATTATTATTTTTTCAATATTTTAACTAAATATAATTTTAAATTAATTATTTTTGAATTATTTTTAAAATTTTTAATTTTTAAGTATTTTAAATAAATTTAATTTTAAAATTATTATTTTATAAATATTTTGACTAAATCTAATTTTAGAATTATCATTTTTTAATATTTTAACTAAATCTAATTTTAAATTTAATTTATTTAATTTATTTATTATTTTTTTATCCTATGAGTCAAAACGACGCCGTTTTTTTTGCATTATTTGGCCATGTCGATACAAAACGGCGTCGTTTTTGGCTCGATTCGCCGGAAAAGGCCACGTCGGCATTTTGGCCGGATTTTGGCCGGATTGGCACTCAAGTGATCCATTTTGCTCCGATTTTGGCACTTAAGTGTACGCTTTCAGAATCTTTTGCACTTAAGTGTCCTTTTGTGCCAACTTTTGGCACTCCAAGGTCCTTGTCCCCACATAATTGAATTGATCAAAAGATTGAAAACAAAATATGTAACTTCTACCTTGAAACCCCGTAAAATGCCGGACTCCTCCATTTGCTTTTCTAACTTTGCTAAGCTCCTTATTCGGCTTCGTATGTCTTTGAGTACCCACCACTGTTCGGGTACTCCCCTTTATTGACACTTGACCTATTTGAGTTGTCTCCAGAGTTTGGATGCTTGTAATTATTCAGGTATCCCATCATCTTTGAGTACCGACCATTGCTCGAATACTTTGTCTACTTGACACTTAACCTGTTCGAGTTGCCCTTCGAGTATAGACACCTACGGTTGCCCAGTACCTGCCACCACCCAGGTATTCCCATTCCATAATACTCGACTTGCCCGAGTTGTCCCCAAATGATATCATTGCGTACTAGTAGCTATTCAAGTATTCCACAGCCTTGTGTGCTTACGGTTACTTAGGTATGCTCTCTTGTCATCATGGTGCTTGGACCTGCTTAAGCGGTCCCAGATTGTATCAATATATACTTGTGTTTATCCAAGTATTACACTACTTTGTACACCCGTTGGCTACCTAGGTGTTCCAACCCTTTTCAATGCCAGCAGCTATCCAGGTAAGCCTTGTGCTATATTCAAGTTTATGTTACCAGGAGGTGAAAAGCCTTCACGAATATGCGAGGCGCGTCCTCGATATTCCCATTACCAGGAGGTGAGAAGCCTTCACAAATATGCGAAGCGCGTCCTTGATATTCCACATACGAGGAGGTGAGAGACCTTCACAAATATCCTAGGTACGTCATCGATATTCCCAATTACCAGAAGGTGGGAGACCTTCACGAATATGTGAGGTGCGTCCTTGATATTCCACATACCAGGAGGTGAGAGACCTTCACAAATATCCCAGGTACGTCCTTGATACTCCAAATTGCCAGAAGGTGGGAAACCTTCATGAATATGCGAGATGTATCCACGATATTCCAACTACTAGGAGGTGTGAGACCTTCACGAATATGTGAGGCGCGTCCTCGATATTCCACATATTAGGAGGTGAGAGACCTTTACGAATATCCCAGGTACGTCCTTGATATTTCCAATTACGAGGAGGTGAGAGACCTTAATGAATATTGCAGGTACGTCGTCCTCAATATTTCCAATTACCAGGAGATGAGAGACCTTAACGAATATCCTAGGTACATCCTTGATATTTTCAATCACTAGGAGGTGAAAGACATTCACAAATATGCGAGATGCGTCCTCAATATTTCAATTACCAGGAGGTGGGAGACATTCACGAATATGTGAGGCGTGTCCTCAATATTCCACATACTAGGAGGTGAAAGACCTTCACGAATATCCTAAGTACGTCCTTGATATTCCAACTGTCAGGAGGTGGGAGACCTTCACGAATATGTGAGGTACGTCATCGATATTCCATCTATTAGAAAACCTTCACAAATATCCTAGATATTCTCTAGAGTTTAGTACTTGTGATCATCTAGGTACTCCTTCAATGCCTGCGAATGTCCAGGCACTCTTTAAAGTTTGTACTTGTGATTATCCAAGTACCTCTTAGACACCTACAAGGGTCTAGATATCCTCCAATTTAGTACTTGTGAATGTCCATGTACACTTTCAATGCTTGTGAATGTTCAGGTTTCTTCCGAAAGAAATGCCCTGAGAAAGGTTGTCGCATCCCTCGAGAAAGGTTGGGTAACCATCCGGTGTTCTTGACAGAGATCAGACACCAACAAACAGATGCCTTGAGAAAGGTCGGTGCATCCCCCGAGAAAAGTCGGGTAACCATCTGGTGTCCTCGACAGAGATTAGGCACCAACAAACAGATGCCCTGAGAAAGGTTGGCGCATCCCCTGAGAAAGGTCGGGTAACCATTTAGTATCCTTGACAGAAATTAGGCACCAACAAATAGATGCCTTGAGAAAGGTCAGTGCATCCCCCGAGAAAGGTCGGGTAGCCAACCGGTGTCCTTAATAGAGATCAGGCACCAATAAACAGATACCTTGAGAAAGGTCGGTGCATCCCCCGAGAAAGGTTGGGTAACTAATCGGTATACTTGACATTATCAAACGCCCCACAAACAGATGACCTGAGAAAATTCGGCGCATCTCCTAAGAAAAGTCAGGTAACAAACTGGTGTCTTTAACAAAGGATCAGGCACCCCACAAATAGATGCCTTGAGAAAGGTCGACGCATTCCCCAAAAAAGGTTGGGTACCATCCGGTGTCCTTGATTAAAATTAGGCACCCACAAACAGATGCCCTAAGAAAGGTTGGCACATCTCCTAAGATAGGTCGGGCCACAAACAGATAACCTGAGAAAGGTCAGGTACAAACCAATATCCTTGATAAAAAATTAGGCACCCACAAACAGATGTCTCGAGAAAGGTCGATACATCCCTGAGAAAGGTCGAATAAACAACTTATTGCTCTAACAAGCGACCGAAGAATGGCTTGGTCCTGGAAAGACAATTTCCCATTAAGGTGACCGAAGATAGGTTCGGGTCTTGGAAAATCAACCTCCTCACGTCATCGAGTAAGATGATGCCTTAATACTTGCCAAACTCGGGGTTTGCACCCTATCTCACTCATTCCCGGTAAATAATTACAAGTATCTTCTTATCTGTCTTAATATGTGTAATGTTATATTGCTCTTTTTCTGCATAAGACAATAGGTC
Organism: Eucalyptus grandis; assembly: GCF_016545825.1. Classification (NCBI taxonomy): domain Eukaryota; kingdom Viridiplantae; phylum Streptophyta; class Magnoliopsida; order Myrtales; family Myrtaceae; genus Eucalyptus; species Eucalyptus grandis. Next base: position 24,189,613 of record NC_052618.1, on the reverse strand, counting down.
CCAAATAAGATATAGTCTACTGCATGTGCATGGAGCATAGACAAAATTTAGGTATAAGTTTATCTTTGAATGCAACCTCTGTGAGCTCACCGTAAAAAAGGGACAGTTGTTGACACCTAAATTTTGACTAGGTTTTTTTTATTAGGCCTTTATTTCTTTCTTTAATTTTTATTCTCTTTTTCGGATAATAAATAATAAATAATAAATAAAACAACAAACAAACAAAAAAAAGGAAAAGCAAAATCATAAAGGCAAGTAGCCCCTGGGTTGGGCCTTCGCGCTCGGCCCCCCTTTCTTCCCCTTCTCCTTCACACAAGCCCTAAGGCCCGAGTTTCACGACCCGGCCCAGCCCTCTTCTCCTTCTTCCTCCTTCCCCTTTCTTCTTCCTCAGCATTGCACCTCACGCGCATAGGCTAGCGACACGCACAAGGATAGCGATATCTACGTTTGGTGCAGGCAATAGGAGCATGCCTTCAATGCAAAGTGTAGCACGCAAATGGAAAGCTGAGATGACATTGGTTCAGCCGCACCAAGGGCGGTTGGAACGTTGAAAAACTGTAGGTTGAACCACCACCCCTTGCCTATAAATAGAGGGCACCACCTCCGTCGATGGTAGGAAGCAAGCTCGGAAACCTTCCTCGGAGAGACTTTAAGGGAAGATCGAAGAGTGAGCTAGGGAGGAGACAGGTCGCAAGCTCAAACAACCTCCCTGCGAGAGACATCGGGGGAAGACCTCCCCCAATATCTCTCGGAGGGAGGTCGGTGGCGAGAGAGCCCAAGAAGGAGAGATGTCGAGTGAGCCCAAATTTGATCGTTTCTTATCAGATCTGAGAGATAACATTGCTTCGCCGATGCCTGCCATTGCCATTTCGCCATCCTCGATGACTATAGCCATGTCTGGGTTCGTGCCGTGCCGAGTCAACCTCGTCGTAGCACCAGCCTTGAGCCACCGCGGGATCCCAACACTATCACTGCACCAAGCCACTACTTCCTCGTCGCCACTGCTCACCGCCTGATGAGGCCGTTTCCCACGCTGCCGCGCCGCACCTACGGACAGGTAATAGCACGGCTCACAACGTCGTTACCGTCGCTCCCCCCTCTCTAAACCCTAGCCGCTGGCACTACTTGTCTTGTCACTGCCGTCACCCCTTTCCACAAAGCCCTAATCTCAGTCTCGATTGGCCTACTAGATCCATGTTGCTACTGCCGCATCATGCCTTCTAATCCAACGAACGACTGGCCACCGCTGTCCTCTGCGTCGTCGTCGTCGTCGACACCAAGCCACTGCCCCAACCCCTCCATCGGTTCCGCGAATAGAGAGAGAGGGAGGAAGTGTTGCGCCAAATCAACCTTGGGTCGGACTCGAGTCGTCATTCGGGTAGGGCTCGGCGAACTAGAGGTAGTCAGAAACTGGGTTAGAGCCGAGTCAAGTGCATCTCGCTCAAGTAGGGTTCCAGCCTGCCTGGACCATCACGAGTGGGCTGGTTATTTGTTAGGGTTGAGTGTTTCTAGGTCCAACTATTTCGAGCCTGGTAAAAAAGGAGAAGAAAACTCTAGGCTGAGCCAACGTGGTAGGCCCATTCGGTGAGTGACTTGGGTCGGGTCCAACTTGAGATCCGACCTGGGCCGCTGGTTTTGACCAATCGGGTCGACCTAACCCGAGGATCCAACTCGGGTCGATTAATATAATAATAATAATAATAATAATAATAATAATAATAATAATAATAATAATAATAATAATAATAATAATAATAATAATTTTATTTTCCAAAAATTAGAAAAATCATAAATATCCCGTATTTTTCCAAAAAAGCCAAAAAAAAAAAGCCAAAAATGATTTATATTTTTAGAAAAAGATCAAAAAATCAACAAATGCTTTTATGTCCAAAAAAAAAAATGAGAAAAAGGACCCAAAGAAAAAAATGTGTTTCCCACAAATTGCATGGAAAACCCCTCAAAAATCCAAAAAGTCTTAGGGTTTAAACAAGATTAGGTATCGGAAGGGCATTAGTAATTAACTAGTATAATCAAGTCTCTAAACCTAGTTTCTCTAGTGGTGCGGGAGCGAGTATTTCTCCCAACACTTTGCTTGGGTTTCTAATCGACCCACTCCAAATTGATTAGTGGCGACTCCTTAACATATAGATAAAAAAAATATCAAATTATTAAGTCGTGAATTGGTGGATTTGGGAAAGCCCGGCTAAGCCTAATTGACCTAGCCGAACTATTAGCCTCCGCAGGTGCCCGTCCCTAATCGAGCACCGAAAAAAGAGGTCGCGACATGTCCAATGATCTCACCAACCTCAGGGAGCCTCATCGACCCTCGGAAACTCTTGACCTCGTCATGGCTAGATGAGGCTCGACCTCATGAGATCTAGGCGAGGTCTAGCGAGGTCCAGCTTCACCAGGAGGCCCCCCTAGGGCGACAAGTCACTAACTCCCTTGTCTAGATGGTCATTGGCCATTGCTAAGGCTCCACCATCGGCTAGAGGAGAAAGAAGAGGGGAGGAAAAAAAGAAAAAGAAAAACAAATTTCAAAAGAATTAGAGAAATCTCAAAAAAGTATCAAAAAGCTAAAATGAATTATACATATGTTGAGAGTGTTTTGGAGAAGTACGGTATCCTAGCGAAGGACCTTTTTTTAAAGTATGTGCTAGAACCGCCTTCCATCCCTAGTCATAAAAAATTCAAGGGTTGCAGTGAATACATTCTTCTTCTTTTCTCTTCCTCGAGAATAGAATTTTTGTATAGTAAACAAATGTGTTTGGATACTTAGAAACTCATCCAATGAATAGAAATAATAAAAAGAAATTATTTCAGAAATAGAAATTGTTCTTATGAACAAAAATATTACCAAACGCACTCTTAAGGACTCGATTGAATAAATTGCAAAAGTTTAGAGATTAGTAATGGCTATATTAAACAAAATTCTAATGAAAACTTGTATATTATACATTATTTCATACTTTTCCCATCTTCTCATGTTTCCAAATGATGCAGCCCGACATTGTTTCAAAATATTAAATGTTAATTCTCTTGAAGCAACCACATTTCAAAAACGAGTAGGAATTGATAGAAACTTGTCTTCATTTTTGGTTTTACATAAAGTAAAATTTGAAATTAAAAGGAAAATTATCAAAGAAGTGCTAAATTTATTTCAATTTATTTCAATTGAGTCCTAAACCTTTTAATGGTATCAATTGGATCCTAAATATTTTCACATTTTATCAATTGAATCTATTAAGCCAAATTTCACGGGAAATTGCCGATATAGATGAACCATCCTATGTGGCACAACCGCTACTAACATGGACATTTTAAAGTAATATTTAGATAATTTTGAATTTTTTTATATATTTTTTCATTTTCTTTAATTTTTTTCTTTTATTTTTGGAGTGAAGGCATTTAGCCATCATTGGTATTGCGTGAGGGCTCGTGTGCCCTTGCATTGCTTGGCGAGGGTGTTGTGACCCTTGCCCAAGCCCTCAATGGCCATATTGAAAGTGCCACAGCCCTTTGGGTGAGGGCCATGATGCCTCGATTTGGTAGTTATGGCATCTAGCAAGGGTTGCCAAGCCCTTGCTAGCCACGGGAGGGTGTTGTGGTCCTCACCTACAGCCAGTGATGGTTACCGGCCTTAGTCTAAAAAAAAAAAAAAGTAAAGAAAAGAAAAAAAAAGAAACCATAAAAATTATAAAAATTCAAAAAATCATTATGATATTATTAAAGATATCCATGTTAGCGTTAGCTTTGACATGTAGGATAATCGGCGTCTATGTCAATAATTTCCAATTAAAATTGTTCTAATAGACTGAATTGGTAAAATGTAAAAAAGTTCAAAATTTAATTACCAAAATATAAAAATGTTTATGACTGAATTGACAATAGTGCAATAGGTTTATAACTTTTTTGGCACTTTTCCTTGAAATGAAACATTTCAAAAGATAAGGTACAATGCCTCTTTATTTGCAACTTTATTCAATTGGAAGGAAGGAATACTAGCGATTGCAAATAACAAAAAGAAAAAGAAAAAGAAAAAGCAAAAGTAGAGAATAATACAATGTAAATCAACTATTGGCGCGAAGCCCAGTCCATCGACACATACAAATGCTGAGCATGGTCTTGCAATTTGGGCTCTTAATAGAACCTCAATTAATAGAGTTGAGTGTGACTGGTAAGCAAGAGACATGGCATGGCTTATGAAAACCAAAATGGGCTTGTAGAACCAACATCCCAATTTCAAAAGGACGAGCTTCAGAACCGCAACATCAAATCAAAAAGAGATAACATTAACCACACGGGTCAATTACTCTCAGAAGAATTACCTGGATTAGTGAGCTTTAATTATCTTTTAATATCTGCTGCTAACATGAGATCCTCACAAATTTGTAAAATTGGGTTATTGAGAGAGGCCACTTTACCAAAACATATTGGTCAGGCACTTAAAACCAACTTAAAAAAGATCAATCTATCGCTGAACGTTGTATGAATGATCATTTATTGAACTTTAGGATGTAGTTTAGTGGGAAAATCATAACACTTAAATTAGCAAAGAGAAAATGGGTTAGGGTTTACATGGAAAAAAAGTTGAAGGAACAAACTGTTAAATAGAATGATACTTGTACCGGCCAAGGAAAGAAAAGTTGAGGACACCTGCATGACTTTGTTGCTTGCTTTGTGCCGCAAACATGAGCAAATTAATCACTGAATTCCGTTGTGTGAGACGGAGTTATGGCATGGTGGGTACCCTTGTCCTTGTTGGAGTATTAATATGTAATTGGTATGTATTATATGTTCTTTCTATAATTACATCTCTATTTGTTCTCTGATTAACCGCTCTTTTATATACAAAGCAAGCCAACCTGTTTAGGGTTAAACCACCATAGATATTCCATCTTTATTCTCTCTCTTACTCTAAAGATTAACAGTACAGAGGTGGAAGTCTATCACAGATTATGCATGTTCTCTTTTCTTATAAGTCTAAATTGTTTTGTGTTCTGTTTGCATGTAAAGTGAAAAACTTTGTTCAACGTGACGTAGATGTTGGAAATTTAATTTTCTATTTTAAATAATTAGGTTAATGGATATTCCAATATTTGTTGAACCCTACAGTGATCTTATTGAATTGGGTATTAGCATTTATTGATAACGAGCCTAGTTGAGCAGCAAAGTGTAGGTAATTGTTTTTAACTTAAGCTCATAATGGGAAGGGCCTAGTTGACACGTTGTTAATTAGGGTTTGCTAGGTCATTTTTAGCCTATAAAAGGGTAGGTTATACCTATCAGTTGCTTTAATCGCATTGAAAGCTACTATATCGAAATAGGTCATAGAGAGAAAAATCTGGCATTCTGATAGATCTCTAATTATCATAGTGATATATTTTTCTTCAAGTGAAGTAATGACTCAAACAGATACGCTTTAATTATGTTGTGCTTATTGATCTCGGTACTTTACAGTCATATACGAATCCGTTTCTTTCTGATTGATTAGTTATTTATGTGCATAATTTTCTACATGTGGTATCAGAGCTAATCATATATGATTGTAGAACCCAAAAAAATTTCATGAACAAAATTCATAATTTTTCTCTTTGAGCTAAATATGGGTGTTATTTTTTTTTTTCATGTGGATTTTTGCTCAATTAATTTTGAAACCATAGGGTTTTTGTTTTACATGTCGAGATCTTTCCAACTATATATAATTTGTAAAATTTTGTTAAGAATTGAGTGAGAATTTGAAATTTGAAATTTTAGGGTTTATACTTGAAAAAGAAGAAGAAGAAAGTTCTAGAATTTGAAGTTACATTCTGCCTTCTCTTCCTCCCGCCTCGTGCCTCAGTGCGATTGGGTGTACGGGGTTTATGTGCATTCGCATTAGGTTCTTGCGCCTCCTTCCTTTTCCTGGATTGCCGCTTTGCCTCTTTACTTGGTGGACCGAGATTATGCATCAACTGATCCACGTACACAATGGGAGACGCTTATGGGGCGCTTTTCAAGGTTTTTGTTGTTATAGAGTCGAGATTTGTGCCCTATTTTTGTTGATTTTGGTTATTTCTATATTAAGTAGTTAGTGAGCCACTGAAGCTTTGGGGCTATGGCTCCCACTTGTAGAATTGAGTCCGTCTCATTTCGATGCATGAAAGAAGATGAAGGAAAACGGAAAAGAAAGAGAACGAAGGGGAAATTTTTCTTTGTATTTCTATATCTCTAAACACAATGTATAGAGCGAGTATTACAAATTGTATGTAAAGAAAAGGCAACAATATGATATACAAAATCAGATATGATATTAATTGATCTCGACTTATCCAATAATATCCGAAGGATTCTTGTAAATATTCTTGCATATCTTCAACACTCCCCCTCAAGCTGGTGGCTTGTAGATATCCAAGACGCCTAGCTTGGTCAAAATATACGCATGCTGTCTTTGACATAAAGGCTTGGTGAAGACATCCGCCGATTGTTCTTCTGTTCCAATCCCCCATGTCTCGATCATTCCTTATTGGATCTTTTCTCGAGTGAAGTGACAGTCCACTTCTATGTGCTTTGTTCTCTCATGTACAATAGGGTTTGACGCAAGTTTGAGGGCTGCATCATTGTCACAAAATAATCTGGTTGGTCCTCTAACATGTACCCCAAGATCCCGAAGTAATCCTTGTAACCACACTATTTCACAAGTGATTTTGGCCATGGCACGATATTCTGCCTTTGCTGAGGATAATGAAACGGTCAGTTGCTTCTTTGTCTTCCGGGAAAGTTAAAAATGCCCCCAATTTAATACAGAAACCGGTTATGGATCTTCTACTCATTGGACAGGTCGCATAATCTGCATCACAATACGTAGTCATCCTCATATCGCACTTCCTGGAAAGGAGAATCCCGAGTTCTGGACAACTCTTTAAGTATTTCACCACTTTAAGTGCAGCATTCATATGAGATTTATTTGGTTTGTGCATAAACTGACTAAGCGTCTAGACTACAAAACTTATGTCTGGCCTGGTCATGGTCAAATATATAAGCTTCCCAACAAGTTTCTAATATCCCAATGGATTTGTGAGTATAGGATCAGTCTTTTGAGATAGACTAGCATCATAATTTGCCATAGTCAGCTTGATATTTTGCTCAATTAGAATTACAGCTGGCTTACATCCCGATAGACTTGCTTCTGATATAATCTCCAGAGCAAATTTTCTCTGACTAAGAGAAATCCCTTGGTCCGTCGTGCAATTTTGATTCCAAGGAAATACTTTGGCGATCCTAGATCTTTAATATGGAATGTAGAATGAAAATAGTTCTTGAAACCTTTGATAGCTACTTCATCATTGCCCATAATAAGTATATATATATATATATATATATATATATATATATATTATAAGGTAGATAGATAATGTACCTTTAGTCCATGTAAAAACAACATAATCAAACCTGGACTGTTGAAAACCGGCAGCTATCAATGACTCAACAAACTTTGCATACCACTGTCTTGAAGCTTGCTTAAGCCCATACAAGGATTTGCGGAGACAACGTACTTTATTCTCCCCCTGTCTCCGTAAACCTTGTGGCACTTCCATATAAATTTCCTCATCCAAATCGCCATGCAATAAGGCTTTGTTGACATCCATCTGATGCAACGACTAGTCTTAAAATGCTGCTGCCGAAAGAAATGAGCGGACGGTAACACCTTTGGCTACGGGAGAAAAGGTTTCATGATAGTCAAAACCTTTCCATTGTGTGAAACCCTTAGCCACTAATCGGACTTTGTATCTCTTAATGGATCCATTTGCACGATATTTGATTTTGTATACCCATTTGCATCCAATGGCTTTGTGATGCGGAGGTAGTGTGACAAGATCACATGTCTGATTATCCATTAAGGCCTTTAACTCCGCCTCCATAGCCTTCTACTAGCGTGGATTAGTGCTTGCCTCATCAAAATTTGATGGTTCTCGCCCATCGGAGATGCAGGTAATGCAACACCTATGTTCCAGAGAAAATCTATCAAAGGAAACATAGGAGGCAATTGAAAATAGAATACCTAGTGAATTCCTAACCCCACATATGTAGTCTCTGGTCCAAGTAGGTGGACGTGTGGTACGTCCGGATCGCCTTGGCGCATCATTCTCTAATGGTGAGTGAGTATTTGAATTGTCGACAATACTTGAATCTTGGGGAGCAACTTCTTCCGAACATTGATCTGTCACTTCCATCAAGGGTGTCATGTCTGCAGCTGATGTAGAAGAGGTCCTTATAGCTGAGAAGTATGGGAATGCCCATCTCTACTTGTCCCTGATTCCGAAGCAACAAAAGGAAAAATGTTTTCCTGGAATGAAACGTCCCTGCTAACTGAAAATTCTCCAATGGAAGGATCAAATACCTTGTATCCCTTTTGTAGACTAGGATATCCCATAAAGATGCAGCGACGAGCATGATGACCCATTTTATTTTTAGGTCCCACTATTGTGGCGTAGCATAGACATCCAAAAATATTCAAATGACCCAAATCTAGTTTCTTTCCAAAAAGCATCTCGTAGGGGGTTCGCCCATCGAGGATCTTAGTGGGCATACAGTTTATCAAATAAGTGGCAGTTAAGACACAATCTCCCCAAAAATTGTCTGGAACAGAAGCTTGAAATTTCAAGGCCTATGCAACTTCTAACAGGTAACGGTGCTTCTGTTCCACCACCCCATTTTGTTGTGGTGTATAGGTACATGTACTCTCATGTAATATTCCTTGTGATGAGAATAAAGCAGCACATTCATGATTGAAGAATTCACTTCCATTGTATGTCCGTATTTTTTGGACAGTTTTCCCAAATGGGGTTCTTGACAAGGAAAGGAAAGTCTTTAAATGAGACAGAACTTGACCTTTAGTTTGCATGAGAAAAATCCATGTGGCTTTGGAATAATCATCCACAATGGTAAGAAAGAATCGAGATCCATCATGATTTAATGTATGGTATGGCCTCGAGACATCAATATGCAGCAAGGAAAAAATATTACCTGAACGATTTTGACTTAATGGGAAAGGAGTTCACGATTGTTTCGCAAGTGGACAAATAGGACATTGAGGATAGGGAAAGGAAGAACTGTGACCCAATTTAGAATGCAAAAGGAAATTCTTATCATTGGTAGTCAAATTACACAATGATTGTTTATTACAAGAGAATAAATCAAGATTTTTTGGTGGACTTTTCCAGAAAAAATAATCTTTCAGAGAGATTACCCCAGCCCATCAGTTTCCCAGTCGAAAAGGCCTGAAATAGACAGATATCACCATTGAAAAATACTTGGCATGAATTTTCCTTACAAGCTCAAGACACAGAGATAAAATTAAATTGGAAATCTGGAATATAAAGGACATTTGTGAGAATAATTTGTGGGCTAAGAGTGACTGTCCCAGTTAAAGACGAGCAATATTGCCATTTGGCAGTTGCACAATACCATGATTATCTAGATCCTCATGAATATCATAAAATAATCCTTATTGCATGCAATATGGTCACTTGCTCTTGAGTCAATAATCCATGCATTTTTTGATATAGTATTTATCAGACAATGAGAAATACCTGTAAAGCCGCTTCCTCTTTTAGGAGCCTCCAATTTCTATAAAGCTTGCATCAATTGCTGATACTCTCCATGTGTGATGGGTTGATTTATATTTGCTGATGCTTTGTAAGTTGGTAAGTAGTTGAAATTTCCTTTCCCTTCCTTTTAGGTTTGCCATGTAGTTTCTAACAATTGTCAACGTGTGGTGGGGCCGTTTGCAAAAATCACAAAATAACTTCCCTTTATTTTTAAAATTTAGCCCATAAGTTTTCGGGAAATTAGGACCATTGGATGCCTTTGATCCGAGAGCATCTCCACCATCCAAATCAGCCGGATCCCGAGCGCCTTTCAAACTGTCAGATCGCTGGGCTCGATCTTGACTGTCCATAGTAGAACCTTTAAAAGGTCCCTTCGGCTCCGCAAACCCAAGCGCCCCCTTTGGCTTCCCGAACCCTAGCGACATTGATTCTCTTAGTTTCTCTAGGGCTTTTTGCCCTTTCTCGATTCTTGCCGCCAATGCTAGGGTTTTGAAGGTTTTGCCATCGGTCGCGATGAGTTGCTGATTTTCTTCCTGCACCGGAAGTTGAAAAATCCAACTAAGGGGAGGAGCTGGTTCCATGGCCAGAATTTGTGATTTGAAATGGAGGTAAGATTCATTGAGAATCAACAGAAAACGAGTAGCTTTCTCTCTGTCTTTCATTGCCTTGTATTGTTAGAGGGTCGCCTTAGGTCCTTCGAGTCTCTCTTCTACTGCTTCCAACTCGTTCCAAAGGGCTGAAAGTTTATTGAAGCATGTCGTTACATACATGTTTCTTTGCTTCAGTTTGTTGAGAGCTTGGTGTAACTAAAAAATCTTCGCCCGATCAAGTTTCTCGTACATCTCTATAAGATTCTCCCAAATTGTTTTCGAGTCTTCTATGAGAGGTAAACTGGCTGCAATTTCTGGACTGATGCAATTGCCTATCCATGTTCTCACCAATTGATTGCATTTTTTCCACTATTGGCCCATTTTCTCATTGGTCGGAATCAAAATAGTTCCGTCAATAAAACCTTCTTTATCCTTCATGACAAGAGCTCGCTGAAACTCCTGCGCCCAGCTCGAGTAATTTTCTGGTTTTGTGAGAGGGTGGATGATGAGCCGCAACTCCGGCTCGTCAAAATTGGAGACATACAGTGCATCGCCGGGTTCTGGGCAACCTATGGTGGCTGCCATGGAGATCGGTTAGAAACTGGGTGGAAATCACGGATAGGGATTTGCTTGTTGACCCGGATTGAAACTGCCCCGAGTCCCTACATTAAAATCACTTGACCCATTAGGGTTTTCGCCCACATTGGAAGACCCGATTGTTTCTGAATGGCCCGCGCTGCTTGCGGCTGGTGGGCCGTCTTGAATTTGTCCTTCGGAAAAAGAAATATTTGGTCTTGGCCCATAATACATAGGTATCGGTACCCACCGGTAGGAAGCCCTGGAAGTGGGCTGCCCCAGATTGGGTTGCCATGGAAAAAATTGTCCCATTGTGGGTTGATCAGTTCGACCTGTGATGATTTGCACAAGATCTTGTGCTTCTGAGGTCATTGTATCCACAGGTATATAAATATCCGAAGGATTCCTGTAAATATTCTTGCGTATCTTCAACAATGCATACATGGAGGAGGCTCCGTAGGATGAATTGCAGACTCGTGAAGTTTGTGTTTTTTTTGTTATTATTATTATTATTCAAGATTGGATTTTAGAGCTATTTTGAGCTGTCAAATCCTAAAACTTTATGATATATATCAAGCAAGCAAAGTATCCGTATGTTTCGGGCAAAGAAGCATCAATTCTCATGTCTTGATTCTGACTCTTGATTTTGGTTCCTTGGACCTTCGATAGCAGCAATATTTTGACCTTCTCGTGGATAAGCACTGTCGCTCACAGTCCATTTTGCTTATCCAAGGCCGCAAAATGACCCATATTAGACACCAGAAAGGATAAACCGGCACTAAACCTTATATAAATTTGTATGCTTTCAGATGAGAAGCATACGAATAAAAAAAATAGTGTAAAACTCAGCCAATGAAAATTGATAGATCTTTGGGACTACGTAGTTCTCATCAACCTAAGTCTAGGCTAGGCTCGTCACTAATAGCAAATAGAAATCCATAGTTTAAGTTTGCATAAGTAAAAACCCGATGCGAAAATCCTCCGTTGAGCTGCCTCTGGTCTATTTTAGATAGAACGGCAGAGTTAATGTAGATATTGCAGCAGCAACGGTTGATATATTATTGCAATTGCCCATTACATATGGAGGCTGAACGATGCTTCGGCATTACTATGTAAATGACTGATTTCTTCCGGACTAAACTTTTGCTCGAGGAGGAAATGCTTGTTTGATGATGGTTTTTTTTTTTTTTTTAAGTCTAGCTTGGTTAGGGTTTTTTTTTTGGTGCCTAGATGATGTCGCTCAATGCGAGATACGTCGTGCTCAAGTATCCCCGGTCTTTTAGCGTGATGTGTAGCTACCTGGCTCATCGTAACTACGGTTCAACAAGAACTGATCGTCATACATTTTTGAAGCAGTTGGTTCGGGCTCATTTACTACTAGCGGTAGGTGGGTGGTGTCTCTTTATATAGGCTTTGTCTAGAAACTACATATGGAGTAGAATATTGGCTGGAGTGCTCGAATAAGAATCACTCAAATTGTGTGTGGTTGTTTTTTTTCTTTTAGGAGTGTACAAGGTTAAATTAGATTAGAAATATATGATGGATAAAGAATGAGCCAGCACCAAAAATTTCTGTAAATCCCTTTCGTGGTAAATAGTATTATCTAAAGTGCTTTGTCAAACTTCATTATCTGATTGCAATATTTGGTCAACTCAAGGAATTATATGCCTTGGAGTATATATATGTTACACTTTGGAGTTGCTTGGCACCACCTACATCCTCCTCTAGGGCATTTGTGTTGCCATTCAGTGTTGTTTGTGGGAAGTTAGAGAATGATCTTGAATTTGCAACCTTTGCTGAAGGAAATACTAGAAGTGTGAGTTAGAATTGGTGGGATCACTTAATTCACCCTCGAGTGTTCATCTTAATACATTATTTCTTTCGGTTCTAGCCAAAGATGGCGGCCAAATGATTGGAAGTTCTTGCAACTTGTGCGTTTTGATTTTTGGTTTGGATTCTAACAATTGTTCCATCAACAACTGCAAATAGAATTCATGAAAAATGCTTTGGTCAATAATTCAATCTGTACACAACAAATTTCTTCCCAAATTCCTCGATGGTCAATAACATGCGGGGATTCTTCCAGTGCATTTATCTCTCATCTTTGTACTATCAATGTCATTTCTTTTGAGTTCTAAGATTCTTCTGTATAGATATGACCAATGAAGGACATTAATTCTTAATCATAAAAGACAAATTCTCTTAAATAAGAAAAAAATTGTGGCAAAAATTGTTGATTGATAAACGCAATATGTTCTTGGGAAGCACATATTGTAAAGTGCTTCATATTGTTAGATGAATTTTGGGCATTGATTAAATGGAACATTATTTATAAATTTTATTAGAGTTTCCTATTGATAAAAATTAGTATATATAATTACTCGCCCAAAGGGGGTTATTGTGTATATTAATTTGGCAAAAAACATGAAGATTAACTCTCATATTTAAAAGATGGGGATGTATAATTGAAAAATATTTATCTGTCCAAAGGGGATAAATGTTTTAAAAATTCTATGTAATTCCCCTCTAAATTGATAATGGAGATGTATCATTTAAAGGATTTGTCTGCCTAAAGGAAATTGATCTTTGACAATTATATGTAATTCTCCTTGTCGTTACTTTATAAACTTCATACTGTAGAAAATAATGGTGCATTATACACTTTGCCCAAAAGGGAGTTTATAATGTACTAAATTATTTTTGTTGAATTGCTTATTGCCATAATTGATCTTATTGTATTATGTGTGACAAACAGTTACTTTTACTGTAAACAACAATAATGCCACGGTTAAAATATTTACTTGATCAAATATTATATTGTTAAGGACTTGGTCAAAAAGGGAGACATTGTGATTGAGAATATTATAACTGAGTCCATGTTGGCTGATCATTTAATAAAAGACTTACGATTCATTTTGTTTAAAGAATATGTAAAGAATATGAATGTTTTAGATTTTTTTTGATTTCTTTTGTTAGTGAGAGTTATATAATTTGTATTTCTTGATATTATAGTTATATGCAAACTGTTAATGCTTTTATGATGTCTATTAAGGCATTTATTTTCAATGATTGTTGTTATTGATTCTATTGTTATCATTTATCCTGTTGACTGAGAAATGAAAGTATAAAATAGTATCTTTAAACAAATTTATTTTAAAGATGACTGGATGTCACTGATTATGAGATCTCATATTGGATTGTGACATAATCATGCAATTTCATGTCGTTGAGAGATTGCATTGAGGACCAATAAGAAATAGCGTATATTTTGATCACATGTTGACACTATTTTTTACTACACCACTAGGGCCATGATCCATGAAAATATAATGCTTATTATATGTGATAATGAAATGCCATATAGTCTTATACTGAGGTTATATAGGATTTGATTGGTTTTGAGATACCGTTATTGGAATATTTTTTTTAAAGTTGTGACCACATAAAAGAAAATTTTCAGTTATTAACCCGATAGTGTCATTTTCAATATAAATATTTTTCAAAATAAAAATAAGTAATTAATGTAGCCCAAGTGGAAGAATGTTGGAAATTTCTATAATATGGGTTCACATTAATTAATTAATTTTCTAGTTTAAATAATCAAGTTAATGGATTTTCCAATATTTGTCGAACGATCTTCTTAAATTGGGTATTGGTGTTTATTGATAACGGGCCTAGTTGAGCAGCAAATTTTAGGCAATTGTGTTAACTGAAGCCCGTAATGAAAATAACCTAATTGACATGCTGTTGATTAGGATTTGCTAGGTCCCTCTCTAGCCTATAAAATGGTAAGTTATACCTATCAGTTGCTTTAATCCCATTGAAAGCTATATCAAAATAAGTAATAGATAGGAAGATTTAGCATTCCGATAAATCTCTAATTATCAAAGTGATCTATTTCTCTTCAAGTAAAGTAATGGCTCAAATAGGTATGCTTTAATTTCGTTGTGCATATTGATATCGGTGTTTTACGTCATATATGAATCTAATTCTTCCTAATTTATTAATTGTTTATGTGCATAATTTTCTACAGTAGAACCTAATACTATTAATCAGTTTAGTGTTCTTGTCCAAATGGCAACACAATACGAAGATGAAAATACCTTACCGTAATCTTTTGGTGTCACCGCAGCAGCAGCACGATGACTTAATACGAGCATCAACTTGACAAAATCTTTCCATTTACATCACAACTTTTAAGGTTAGACGAAGCTGCTGGGGATTAGGTTAGATGATCCGTGAATGTGTTATATTAACATCCCTGGATGTCTTCATTTAAGTTCTAAATAAAAGGAGAATACGAACAAATATTCATTTTTCTTGTATGAACATTATTCTATACTATCTTTAAAGGGGAATACATGATAGTCTTTCACACTAAACCTAGAAACCCTCCTTAATTTCTTTTAAGTGGAATTCATATATCTTTTTATTTCTGTAATTTTTGGGAGTTCAACGTTGGTCCTTAGCTATTGCACTAAATAACCATATAAAGCTAAGAGACAATGCTGAAAACCCAAACTCACGATAATTAGTGATAAATACATGACGACTCAAAGAAATTGTGTATAATCATTATAAGAGGATCGTCGTCAACGAACATTTTTTTTTTTTTTTGTATAAACGTTACTCTATTATAAATTGTTTGTGCTTGTGTGGTTTCGTCGTGGGAGGCTGACCTTTTTTAAGGATCAAACCCTAGCTAGGAGCAGCAGATACACTCGTGATCGTCAAATTGACTCTTTTCTTTATATTTTCCCCTCGAACGGGGATAACATTAAAATTAAGAGAATCAATACAAAACATGAAACAATAGAAATCCTGTGGGGGAAAGATGTCCTCGGATAATTCTTTACAACCTTTATTAATCGACAAGGAAAGAAAGTTGCACCGAAATCTCTTTAGTTTTGTTAAGATAAAGGACACCGCTGCTGCTTCCTCTGTACAATGGTAAGCTACAATTAAGGTTTATGTAATTTCATGAATCATAATCAAGATATATGGTATTTTATTTCCAGAATATGAAGGCGTGTTTATATTTGGCTGGAAATATCAACGCACTGGTTCATGATTCCCTTTGCGGTAGGAACGGATGGTCCTGTTAAGTTGTTTCTCAAGTTTAAACCGTGTAAGGAACCTGACCCATTGAAAGATTTTATAAAAAAATATATTTCTTCCTCGCACGAGCCCGAGGCCCATTCCCTTTTGTTCTTATTTGGCCTGGCCCCTTCCCCTTTCTTCTTCCTCTTTCTCCTTCCTCTACCGCTCACGCGCGCCCTACCAAGGCAGAGCAGGATAGGCCGGTGATGGAGGGGAGCAGGCCTCTGTGGAAAAGGTGGGAGCTAACACCAACTCAATCGACGGGGAGAGGCTGGTCGGTGCACCAAAGATCGACAGTCGAGGCTCCTCCGTCGACCGACCTCTCGCCTATAAAAGGAGGGGGAGGCCGAAGATAGAAAGACACGAAGAGAGAGAGATCGGAGGAGCAAGCTTGACGACTTCCCTGAGAGACATCTGGGGAGGTCTAAGAGTGAGCAAATCCGAGATCTAAGAGGGAAAGGAAAAGGGGAAGGAGATCCGAGGAAGACTAGATCTGAGGGTGTTTGATCAGATTTGGGCGAGACTTGAGAGAGAGAGAGAGAGAGAGAGAGAGAGAGAGAGAGAGAGAGAGATCCAAGGTGATCAAACCTCACGTCGCCAACCTGCCACCAACGGCCGCCCCGCCATCGCGTCTGTTGGTCCCTCGACGACGAGCTGCTGCCCATCTCGACGCCGTCCCCGTCGAGCTGCTGTTCGTCATCGCCGCCCCTCTCACAGATCAGAGCCGAGTCGACGGCTGTGAACTGAGCTTCGCGGCGCCTGTTCTCTGTCGACCCTGCCGCTGCTGCCCACCACCCGCACGTCAAGCACTAGTAAGCCAGGGCTCTGGTTTAGCTTTGTTTGACCATGTCACGCCGGAGCTCGTGGCTGTCCAACTCGTGCGAGCTCTGACCCCGGGCGTTCTCCATTAGGCTACTCCAGTCGAGGCTCGATGCTTGCCTTGAGTCCCGTTGTGATTTTGAGCCTTGGTGGGTTTGTTTTTGTTCCTTTTAGCTGGCCAACTGTTCAATGAATTGCCCCCACAGAGTTGCTTTTCGAATCCCTTCGTTCAATGGGCTCGATTGGAGTTGTAGTGATCTGCGACGATGGTCAGTGGCGGTGGCTGGTTGAGTGGTGGCTGAGTTTAACCCGAGCATGTGAAACGGCGCTGCGGCTTACGCGTGGCCGGGCAACGCCGTTCATCTCGGTCCTCGCAGCCGCACCCAAATGAGGGCAAATCCAGAGTCGGGTCGGTCAGGTCAAGCGCGTGACCCGGCTGAGTCTAAGGTTTGTATCTCGGGATGGGCTCACATTACTTATAATGGGGCGGTTTGTTTGTTTAAAAAAAAATAAAAATCGTGGGCTAGGCTTGGCTTATTTTAAAATGGGCATACAGTTTTTTTTTTAAAAAGGGTTCCAGGCCAAGCTCGCAATTCAGACCTATTTGGGTTGGGGGCTAGCGACCGGCTCGGTCCCAACCCGGGAATCCGACCTAGGTCGTTTTTATAATAATATTATTTTATAAAAAATCCTTTTTTATTTTCAAAAAAATAGAAAAGACCAAAAAATGTGATTTTTGATTAGTTTTCTCCGTAAATGCATTAGAAAACCCAAAAAAAGAAATCGTGTTTAACCTCTTGGAAGCAAATATTGACTTTTTTCCTGCATTCCAATTTTGTCTTTGTAATGCATGGATTTCTATTTCCTCAGTCTGAATAGGAATTGAATCCTAGAATTCGTTATTGGTATAAAATGCTGCATAAATGCTTTACTTGATGTTTAAACA
The DNA here is from genome assembly GCF_016545825.1 of Eucalyptus grandis. Taxonomy (NCBI): domain Eukaryota; kingdom Viridiplantae; phylum Streptophyta; class Magnoliopsida; order Myrtales; family Myrtaceae; genus Eucalyptus; species Eucalyptus grandis. The sequence goes on along the minus strand of NC_052618.1, from coordinate 24,171,992 downwards.
AGATTAGGCACTGAAAGGGCATTAGTGATTAACTAGTGTAATCAAATCATTGATCCTAATTTTTCTGGTTGTATAGGAGTGAAGTATTTCTCCCGATATTTCACTTGGATTTCTAATCGACCCACCTAAAATCAATTAGTGGTGACTCATATTTGAAATTAACTTACGGGTTAAAAACTTGGACCATAAGTCGTGAATTGGTGGGTTTAGGAGAGTCCGGGCTAAACCTAATACTTAGCGAGCCATTAGCCTCCACACACGCCTGCACATATGTGGGAGCCGAAAAGGGAGGTCACGATAGCTTGGCGACTTCGTTAGGAACATATTTTTGTGGACTTAGGCCTTTTTGTCTTGTTTAAATGTTTCACTAACTTGTTTTTTTTAGGTTGATGGGTTAGAGGTAAGCATTGATTTTGTTAAAGTAAATTTTCTATATAAATTGTCGTGCATGCTTTAATGTTTTAGCACTACACGTGGCACACACAACCCGTCCGCCGGACCTAGGCCGCCACATGATACTTTAGAATGGTGTTAAGAAAGATGCAACCTTGAACGTGAGACCGTAATGTAGAGGTTGCCTTTTTTTTTTCTCAAAATTCTTTAGGTAGAGTTGAGGTTAGGAGGACCTAACGCTGATGTGAGACTATGACAGTCAAATCACCTCTTAACTTCACCAAGCCTTTTTTAGTTAGAAATCGAATTGCACATATTATGCGCATGTCTGTGTAATTGTCATCAATTTTCTCTCGTGAAGTAATCTATCATTGCACTTTGCAATTTACTTACCTTCCTGTATGTATTGACCGTTCCATGATTAGTCTAAATTAGTTATGGATTTAATACTATGGTCATATAAATTTGGAAGTAATTGTTATAGAGTTTTTTTTTGGGGAAAAAAATGAAGAAAAAACTTTTGAAAAAAATTAATTAATTAATTACTTTCAGTTGATGCCTTTGTTTCCTCAAGCATGTTATAAATTTCTTTTTTTCCCAAGGAATTTCTTGTTGCTTCCAAAAAAAAAAAAGAAAAGAAAAATGGTGTATAAAAAAGGATGGAAGATTTTTGAAAATTTATTTTCAATTCATGCTTTTGTCGTCTTTCAAATTGGATATATTTTTAGTTTATGCTAACATGTCTCGTGTCTTTATTTTTCCAATCCATGCTTAGGAAATCCCCTCCATGTACAATTTTTTTTGTGAATAAACAAAAAGAGTAGAATTAGGTCGTCATCATGGACTGACTCCCTATTTATGCCTTATGTTTACACATGCTTATTTATTCATGACTAGGTAATTATGGAACGTCAACGTTTGCCAATCCAAACTTGCTCAAAAGCGAGAGTAAGAATGGTCAAAGAGAATGTACCAAGCCATGTTGCGGTCATGAAAAGTGAAACGAAGCAAGTCTTTAGTGTGCTTTAACAACTCTCGAAGCATATACACTCAATCCAGGGCAAACTTACACCCTCCCCAACCTCAATCGAAGTATTGTTACCACAATCATCCATCAAGGGTGATCAAGGTAGAGATACCGATGATAACATGCTCGAATTAGAGGATGATCCACACCAAATCACGATTGAGAGAGCTAAGCCTGACAACTTGTCTAAGATTGAGCATGACAAACGCCTTGAGAAGCTTGAGGAGAGGCTGAAATAACTACAAGACCTCCAAGATCCAACTCCGACGGACCTATCAGTCTATTCCAAAGTCAAAATGTCGAAAAAATTCAAAATGCCTAAGTTTGATAAGTATGATGGCACGACTTGCCCGAGAGCTCATTTGTAAATGTACTTGGTTCGGATGGCCCAATACATCAATAATGCACCCTTGATGATCTAGTTATTCCAATCAAGTCTAGTAGGCCTTGCCTTAAGATGGTACATCACAAAGAACATGAACCTCCTCAAAACATGGAGCGAGGTAAGCAGGGCATTCCTCATACAGTACAAATTCGTAATGGACATTACCCTTTCTTATGAGGATCTTGAGCGCACTGAGAAGAAAAAGTCCGAGTCATTCAAGGAATATGCCATTAGATGGAGGAATCTAACTGCCCAAATCAATCCTGAACCAATTGATTTTGAGTTGAGAAAAATGTTTATCAAAACTCTTCCCTATGAGTATAGTAATCGAATGGTAACCACAATTACCGAATCATTTAATCAACTCATTCCGGTAGGGAAGTAGAGTCAGATTGGTTTGAGGGATGGTTAGTTTACCAAGCCTACTCTTGCTAGTAGGAGGCTTAGCATGAATAAAGATAAGGAACTCCCGTAGACATCAGTGCAACCTACACTGCAAACATCTGTCATCCCCCAACAATTCATATAGGTACGAGACAACAATAGACTACTAGTCGTCAGCCGTCCCAATGTCACAACAACAAGAGATAGTTCACTCCTCTCCTTGGGTCACCATCGCAAGTGCTAGAAATCCTCCAAAAAAAGAACTTACTTTCATCCAAGCCAAAGCGACCAAATGTTGAAAACTTTTCCAACTATGACCCATCGAAGATGTGCGATTACCATATGGGCAAAGTAGGGTACTCGACTGATGAGTGCTTTTCCCTTAAGAGTCAAATCCATAACCTATTGGACACTAAAACTTTCTCATTCCAAACCACCAAGTCGAATGTCTAGAGCAATCCGCTCTTTGATCATGCGAGACAAAGTAAACATAGTGTTCAGCTTTGACACTTTGTCGGATTAGGAATGTCAAAGCACACACCGTCGATATCTATCGGGGGCTAATGAAGGCTGGGCATTATTCAGGTGACAATGTACTGTCCTTGGTGACAATGAAAGAAAGGGCACAAGAAGGCATGACCAGTGATTGGTTCGAAGATTTCTTCATGGGCACTGTTGACGAAGGACCATTAGAGGGAATGAGTGCAGGCCCACTCGAATAGAACCCTTTTTAATTTTCTTGCATATTCCCCTACGTGGGAACCTATCCGTCTTTCTTAAGTCTGCTTGTTTATTTTTTATTTTTGTTTTTGAACATCATTCCCACTTCCAACCATGAAAATAGAATATCATCTAGGGAAAATTCTGAGGACTAGGCTTCCTTATGCTTTCTCCCCCCCAAAACACATCTTTTTTAAAACAAAAATATTTCATTAATACTTTTTTTCAAAGCAAGATGTTAAATTTAACCTTGTTTATTTTTCTGACTTACTTACTTCGTGTCTCGAACATCATCTCCTTGACTTAGCGTGATAGGGGCCATTTAAAAATGGCATGTCATGTGGACTCGTCGAGACTCTAAAACACTCTTTTAAGAAAGTAGGGGCAAACAAAAAAGATCACCCAATTTTTAAAAACAAAAAAAAAAAAAATGATACGTTTTGTTCCCTGAACATAATTTTGGGAATGACACTCTCTATCTTCTATTTACAGGAGATGAAATATAGGACATAATAGGCATAGACACATGGTTGAACTTGAAGCATACATATCATGATAGCTTAGGACAAGGTAACTTGGGAATCCTCCTCTATGTTGCTCTTAGCCTCATTTCTTTGGTTGCACAAGATTGAAGTATTTCTCCCGATATTTCACTTGGGTTTCTAATCGATTCACCCAAAATCAATTAATGGCAACTCATATTTGAAATTAACTTGCAAATTAAAAACTCAGACTATAAGTCATGAATTTGTGGGCTTGGGAGAGCTCGGGCTATGCCAAATACTTAGCAAGACATTAGCCTTTGCATGTGCCCATGCATATGTAGGTGCCGAAAAGGGAGGTTGCAACATTGACCCCTATAGAAGAGAGGATTAAGGTGTCGGTTCCCAAGAGAAAGCACCACAGCCGCCAATGGGTTCCTCCGTGCTCCTTCATTACATAGAGAAGACAAAGAATAATTAACTTCTGCCTTAATGTTACAACATATCCGAATCTTGTATTGTTGGGAGAAACAGCCTGCAATCATTCATGAGTACCAAGTTTGGGTGTGACCTTGTAGATTGTGTAGGACTGCGTTTAATGAGAAATTGCAATGAACAATTCAAGTTTTGGTTGTTGGAGGAATTACCATTGGAGTTTTGCTAAGCATGCGAGATTCCGAAACTTAAGAAATTTTAAGACATAAACATCTGTTGTTTGGGCAAAGCTACCGAATCCTGATTAAGCAATTGGAATTTATTTTCTCATTAATATCTCCCCCACACAAAATTTTTATTTGGTTAGTTGCAAACTTTCTTGGTAATTTAGGTTATTCGCATGGCAATGAACGAACTATAATTTTTACTTAGTGGAGGCAAGACCTGGTAATTGATCGTTCCGCTAGTAATGTAATGATCTTACGCTTAAAAATACGATTACTCATTAATTGTATATTTTGTTTGTCTATTAAATCACATATTTAGGATTTTAGAATTGTTTATTAAAATTAAACAACATGAAGGGCCAAATTATTTGACAGTGACTTGTCAGAGAGTGGTGGACATCATGTAAGGTGTTAATAACGCATAGTAGAAACCCGATATCTTCATCCAAGAAGATCACTAAGAGGGAGTTCAAGTACAATCCCATCAACATATCTAGTTGTACCCATATTTATTTAAAAGTTTAAACTAATGAGTTATGAGCCAACTATTTTACATTAATTACTTCACACCACACTAATTATCCAATGTTAGACTTTTTTTGACATAAGTCACTTGTATCTCAATAATCTAACTTTCACGTGTGAGCTTAGTGTTAAATCTGTTCACCCTTAATTCAGGTATCCTTCTGCACCAATATATCTCAACTTAAATCTACATCAATGCATACTTCATCCATTGTCTCTTCCTCCATACCAAAACATGAAATGTGCCAAAGAGATCGCATTACTACACTACAACGCTTTACTCGAAACAACGTTGATCACGATATTCTTTAATTGAGATATTAACCAAACACCGAAACAAATTGGGAGTAGAAAACCCATCAACCATCTGCTCTGATATCTAAAGTAAACACATGTGGCATCCCAAAATTTCATAATAACCCCTAGATATACCATGAACCATGAATAGGTGATGGAAGTGTTATTGATTTATGTTATGGCCTTTAGACCAAAGAATTGTAATAGATTAAGGCCGAGCATTTTAATGGACAATTATTTAGTTGAAAATATATCCTATGCCCATGAGTGATTAAGGATTTGTATTAAAGGATAAATTGATAGGGAAATTTTTTATTCTTGGCCATGTACTTTATAAGTTGGATTTTTATCAATTAATGTTGCAAAATTTTAGGGCCATGTGAATAATTGAAATTAAGTTATTATAAGTGGAGATTAAGGTGGATTATTAAGAAAAGGTGTGGGCTGATTTCTTAAGGCCCAAAAACCCCCAAAAAACCAGCCCACCATTTCCCCATTTGGTCGACCAAAGGCCTAGCCCAAGCCCGGCCCATTGAAGCCCCATCATGTGCATGGCAAAAATGCCATGTGGCAAGAAAAGCTTGCCAAGTGTTGCCCCTTTGTAACCATGTGTCCCTCCATGCAAAAATGGGAGCATGCAAGGGTTTTATTCAACCCAAAAGGAAAAGGGGAAGTGGGCGGATAGAGAGAAAGGGAGGTGAGCCGAGGGAGAGAGAGGGAAATCGAGAGAGGGAGAGCGAGCATGCGAGAGAAGAAGAGGAAGAAGGAAGAGCTCGTTCGCCGCCATTCCTTCCCCGCTTTGCCCGCTGTTTGTCGCTGTTTTGTGCTTAAATTCGAGGCAAGTGAAGTCCTAAAACCTACCTTTTGCATTGCTGTGTGTATGTGTAGTAGATGGCAAGTCTTGATTGTGGTAGATGGGATGAAATTTCAGAGCTTTGGAGAGAAATTCGTTGGCCATGCATGCTGTTTCTGGAAAGACCAGTCCGACCATCCATGAGTTTGTGTGCTGCATGTGACTTTTTAGTTGGAATCTTTCTTCAATTTCTTGATGAAAGTTGGAGAGAACACCTTTAATAACAACATACTAAAATTTGAGGCAAAACGAACAAGAAATGGTCAGTGAAATGATTTTTCTTTGGAGAGACTAAATCTGGAATTCGTTGTGCCGACCTTCAGTGGTTTCATGGTCTGTAAAGTAACCTTCTTGTAAAAATCTCACTTTGGTCTCTTAACGAAAGTTATAGTATACTTCTTGAGGTAGAACATATCAAAAATATAGAGGAAATGAACAATATAGGTCGGTGAAATCGTTGTCTTTTGAAGAAACTAGATCTGGGAAAAACGCTGCTTCGACCTAGTATGATTTCGGGATTTTTATAAAATCATACAGTTAAAATTTGATCATGTTTTCCTAATAAAAGTTACAGGTAATATTCTGAGGAACAACATACTGCAATTTCAGAGTAAATGGACCAGTAATGACCAAGGAAACGATTTTTTCTTCAACACGGGTAGATCTGGAAAACGATACCGAGAATAGGAAAAGTAAATTGATTTTATCTTTTAATCCAAAACGAATTGGACTACGATTTCTTCATGAAACTTGTACCTCTAGGTCTTAAATACAGCGTCCAAATTTCAGAATTTTCTGAGTTTATTTAAGGGTTTAATCGAAATTGTTTTCAAAACTGTGCATGGATGATATTAAAATCCTTTTTCGGTGATGTATGGACCTATACGTATTCTGCAAAGCCTTGTTTGATATGGCGTTCTTCACGAAATGTGTTTTCTTAGATCTTATATACAATGTGTTAAATTTTCAGAATTAATTTCCATCGTTTACTATTTTCCAGAATTTTTCATAAACAGCATGCATTTTGTTTAAGATGAAAAACTGTTCTATTTACAGGTTATTGATTTACTAGATAAATTGTGATATCTTGGATTATCATTTGTGCAATGATGTGGTGACATTCATGCATATCATATGACATCAAAATATTTATGGATTTTCATGAATTCAATGAAGTTTCTCAAAACCATTGCATCAAATAATATTTTTCCCAATGTATATTATATGATTTTGAAAAGGCTAATTCCAATCATTGGCATTATTACATCAAACGTGAAATTGAAAAAAGAAGAAGAGATATATGAGAATATGCATTGTAATGATAAGAAGGCCATCGGAGGTGTGAGCCAATAATGCCCTAGGAGTGTCAAGATGCCCGGAATGGTTGGGTGCCCGAAGCCTCGGAGGTTTGTGCTTGGGGGATGGCTCGTGATGCCAGTTGAGATATGAGATGCCCGGAATGTGGGGGTGCCGGATGCCCGGTTGTATTACAATACATGCCCGGATGTCCTTGGGAGTTTTGAGATGCTCGGTGGTATATGGTACATAATTCCAAGGGGGATGCCTGGTGGTATGGCGGTACGTAATTCCGGAAGCCCTGGAGGTGTGTGCCCGGGGGGATTCTTCGTGATGCTAGTTGGGATATGAGATGCCTGGTTTTATTTTGAATACATGCCCGGAGGTTCCTCGCGATGCCTAGTTGGATGCGAGCGATAAATTGTGGGATGCAAACATTGGTCCCTAGAAAGAAAAACTAATGAGATCCTTGTGAAAGATAAGAATTGAAAATGAATCATGTGCATGGCTGTATGCATATGGCATGATGCATGATCTGCTTATGAAAGTAAATTGATGCTATTTGATATTGCAAATGTCATCATGAAGGCATGAATGGATCTCATGGTGATGTATGCTTGATAGCATGGATGATATGAATCATGGTGGTATATGCACATATGGCATGGATATGCATGAATGCTTGATGATGAGTGCCTGGTGGTATATGCACATATGACATGGTGATATATGCACGAATGCTTGATGATGAGTGCATTGTGGTATATGCACATATAGCATAGTGATATATGTATGGCTGCAAGGTAAGTTATGCTTGAATGCATGAATGATATGTGCTTTCTTATGATGCATTGATTGTTCTGTTTGACGCAATGAGTAGTTTGGTGGATCTTTACTACTGAGTGGTTTTACTCACCCCTTTTGGGGATAAACATTTCAGACTAGATAAGATTCATTTACTGCCACTGTCACCAGTAGATGGATCAAGTGGTTGGATATGACCGCGAGGAAGAGGATAGCAAAGGAAGGAACTTTTGGACGCCGACACTGATCGATGGATTTTAAGTATACGACTGTTGGAGGAGATGACGATAATCTTTTGAAGTATAACCAAGTATAGAAAACCATGGCATTTTGATGTACCGATGAATGATGTCCATCTGGTTTAAGTAAATAAAAGTATTCAGCTTTTCATCTATAAATGTTTAGTTTGTGTGCATCGTTTTTTGAATATAGGGAAGAGAGTTGATAGATGTGCTTCTACTATATGAATTGCGCAAGGGACCGATAAAAAAAAAAATGTAAACCCCCATGTTGTATGAACCCGCTGCAATTGAAATGGTATCAGAGTGACATGTTATTAGGGAAAGTGAAAGGTAAGCGAACTGTGGCGACTCTAACGGATCGGGGGCCGTCGAGGGGTGCCACAACACAACTATCCATTTGACTTTTCTAATGATTTCAACTAACTATGAAAGCATCAAAACATTTATACCATTGCTTAGGAGATTGTCTCAACCCATACAAAAATCTTTAATAAAAAGCATGGTCTTCATTACCCAAAATCGCAAATCCCTTAGGCTGTCTCATGTGAATCCGCTTCTTCAACTAACCATGAAGAAAAACCATTTTCACATCTAGCTACTCCTACTCAAGATCCCTTATAGCAACTAAGGCGAGTAATGCATGAATGGAAGTATGTCTTACTATAGGAGAGAGCACCTTATTATAGGTAAAGCCCTCCTGTTGTATATATCCCTTTGTCACAATTCTTGCCTTATACCTTATTGCCTTAACAACAGGAATGCCCTCTTTCATTTGTAGACCCACGTGCTTCTAATAATCATTTGGCACTTTAGTGCTTTGACTAGCTCCCATGTCTTATTTCAATAGAGTGATTCCATCTCTTCACATATAACCCATAGCCACTACAATAACCCATAACTAGCCATCGCCTCAAAATACGATGAAAGCTCATCCATCTCCATCTCGTCACTAACAATCAATGCATAAATAATATTTATGGGATTAATATCATGAAAAACCTCAAACTGATGCATTTATAACAAATCTATCATCCATTTCAGTTAAATTGTATTAATATCATGGAAAACATAAATCGGTATATTTGCGACAAATGGAATGTAAAATTCAAAACCGGTAAAATTAAAAACCGGTACACTCATTAACTATGATGTATTATCCAATTCAATAATTTAATGGTAAAATTTAACGAAAACTAACAGTAAGTACATTTATCATAAGTGTACTAGTTTTGGGTTTTTAATGATAAAAAAATTAGTTTCGAGATAATTTTTTTGTAGGTGTATTAGTTTAGAATTTTTCGATATTAACCCATATTTATATAACTATAATGTACCGTGGTTTGATTTGCCTTCTTTATTGGCTTGCGGCTATAGTTTGTTGCGACTCTGGTAGTTATTCAAGAGCATTGACTTTTGGAACTACTACCTCATATGTAGCCTCAACCTTTATTGCTTCTAAGGTATCTGAAATCTCCACTTGAAACTCCACCTCACTATTAACACCATGATAAGTTTGCTCTATTGATTGTGTCTTATGACTCATCTATTGAAGCATTGCGATCTTGTCGAAGATCATATCTCTTCATATTAAAAAGTCAGGTGATCTAGGATTAGTGCACCACATCCGATAACCCTTCACCTCATATGCATAGCCCACAAATATGCACTTATTTTCCCTCAACTCAAGCTTACTATCACCTACATGAGCATATGCAAGGTATTCGAATACTAGTAATTCAAAGTGATTAAAAGGTTTTCCCAATCGTATTTTCTCAAAAGTTTTCCTCCCTATAATCAACTATGGAGATCAATTAACTAAATAACATGCAATGTTCATTGTATTATCATAGAATAAAACACTTTAGTATAATCAATGCCCTCTCATTGTGTATGCCCCTTCGCTCCAAGTTTCACCTTATACCTCGCTGCTTTGACATCAATAATGTCCTTGTTTCATTTGTAGACCCATTTGCTTCCAATAATTTTTTGGCTTTTTGGTACTTTGACCAACCCCCATGTTTGATTTTGATGAAGTGTCCATCTCTTCACTCATAACCCATAGCTCTACTGGTTGTTCACTAGCTTTGACTTCATGATTTGTGGCCTCATCTACAGTCTCAACCTCCGTTACCTCTAACATCTTTGAAGTCTCCACATCACTACTAACACCGTGATTTTTTTTATTTTGCCGGTTATGTCTTAGGAGTCATCTGTTGAAGCATTGCAATCTCGTTGAAGATCACCTATCTACTTATTGGATAATCATGTAATCTAAGATTAGTCTACCATTGTTAATAGCCTTTCATCCTAAGTGTATAACCTAGAAATATGCAATTTTTCGTCATCAACTCAAGTTTACCATCATTGGCATGAACATACGTAAGACATTCGAATACTTGTAATCTAATGCAATTAACAGCTTCTCCCTTAGCCTAAAATTACTCACCTAGCATGCATCAAGCTCGGTCAAATAAGGTTCCATTCTTCCATTTTGTAATGCCATTCTATCGTGGTGTCCCGCCATATGCAGTGTTTCACAATCTCTTTTTTCTTGCAAAACTCATTAATAACTCTACCACAGAATTCCATGCCAATATCAGTTATTATGCACTTGTTTTGTTTATCTAAATGCTTCTTAATCAATGCCTTACACTTCTTGAACCAATTAAACACATCGGATTTATGTTTCAGAAAATATATCCACACCTTTCTCGAATAATCATTAATGAATGTTAGCATATCAAGCACCTCCTTTCGAAGGAACCTAAGATAAGCCCTAGACATTTGAATGAATGTATTCAACTAGTTGCTTGGTCAAATGAATAGATATACCTAATTTTATCTAACATTGCTTCTCAAAGATTTAGTCCTCACGCAAGTCTAGTTTCTTTATCTTTTGACCCTTCAACGATCCCTTCTCACTCGCCTAACATGCCTCATAATGTGCCTCAATCGCATATGTTATAATTGATTTAAGTGAGGGTTTGACTCACCGATGAAATTGTAGAAGCTTCGGTCACGGTCTCTCTCAAGAGATGTTATAGATTTCTTCCCCTCCATCATAAACATAGAACCTCAAGAGATCTTCAACATTTCACTTTCAGTGATATAATTACATCCAAAGTTATCGAGTGTCCCTAGAGAAATTAGGTTCTTATTGAGTTTTGATATATGACTCACATTTGTTAGTGTGCACACCATACCATCATGCATTTGAATGTGACACTCCAAGTATGTCAAGTGCTACACACATCATATTTCTTTCTTTCTTATTAGTTTATTCACAAGCAGAAGCACAACAATTGAATTAAACAAATCATAACGTTATTTCACATTCTTAATAATGTACATAGGCAACACTTACATCACAATACAACATTACAATACAAAACACTTGGGTAGGGTTCGATAACTCCTATCTCTGCTATTATACCCCCAACTTTCAAAAACTTGCCTGTACAACATTGATCCTACACTTAAGGATCGAATAACTTCCCCCGATGTTGGCTCCTCCACAATGTAACCAAGGAAGCCATCAAAGCTTCTAAGCGGTCCTAGCAAGTCACCATCGAAGATCATGTATAAGGTTACATATGATGAGGAATCCACTCAATAAGTCCTATGTCAACCTATACTGTAAAAATCATATTAGGCAACACAACCTCCTCATACCCATACTCTACATGTATCGGGTCTCTAAAAAGCAACGGCGGCGGAAGGGCCTTACTATATGTTTGAAAAATAAAGGAATGAGTTGAAACCCAGCATGTAAAAAATCTCTAAGTCTAAAGTAGGAGTTCACCTTCGCACCTACCCTGGCATAACAATCACAACATTCGAAACGACATAATTAATGCATGAGCACACATCTTACTTTCTTTATAAGTGCCTCACACAAGTGCCTCACATGATTTCTTAATGCATCAGTATCATTTGATGCCTTATCAACATGCATATATGTATATTCATGAGCTTGCATCATCTTATTTACTTCACCTCTCGAACACTCTTGGGGTATCCTGATACAATAGGCATCTCAACTTCGAGGCATCCTGTAACATACCTATAGTATATCTCGCTATACTTATACATAATCTTTTTTTTTTTTTAACGTGGGGCATCTTTATTCTCGAGGCATTCTGACACATACGGCAATGTCGTTACTTTCATGTGGCCACCCTTCCAACATGGAAGGAGGAGATGGGAATTTCAAATCCCCACCTTCTCAGGGAGGGTTGAGGTGGGGATGATTTAGTTTCAAGTGTAGGTTTCGACTCTCACGCCTTGCAAGGAAGTAAGGCAAAAGTTTGAAAGTGAGAGTTAGACTAATAGAGTAGGACCAACAATATATATATATAGACACACACACACACACACACACAATATTAACAAGCAACATTAATGCACATGAAGATGATTGACATCAATATTCAATGCACAACAACAATTCACTTAACCATGACCGATTGAACATATTCCACATAAACATTTATGCAATAGCATCCTTTTACATAATCATCATCAAATGAACATATTCAACATCAACATTCAATGCACACTTTTCCAAATATAACGAATATAAATTTGTTAAAATATTGATGCTAAAAATAAAATGAAAGACTAAGGTATCCATAGAATAGAAAGCATGGACAAAAGAAAAGAAATATTTTTTTTTTGTATAGATTTTTTCTTGTTATCGGTAACTTTCTCGATTCGATAATTGTTGTACTTAGTAATCTACCATAATTGGTAATAGGTGGCTACTATATTCAGTACTTGCCATAATCGGTAAGTGATATTGTCATATTCAATGCTTGCCATAATTCACAATCGGTACCGCTATATTCAATAACCCACTATATTCAAAAATTAGTACCACCATATTCAGTAACATTTTTTTTTTTAACACTCTTTTCACCAAAACATCACTAATCACCAAAGAATTTACTCATGCTTCTTATTAAAACAAATAAAATCATCAATGCAAAACTCAATATGTCATCATCAAGATTCATGTAAGTGAAGAACCCAACGTGCTATCACCAAACTTATTCACCCATGTTCATAAAACTAAAGTAAACACCCATCAAGTAACCAAGTTATTACTATTTGGAATAACCTAACTTAGCGCCTAGAGTTTCCACTTAAATAACTTGCACAAAAGACCAAAGCTTTAACTTCCTTAAATGAAAAAGAACAAAATAGATGATCAATAATCCTACTTTCGAAAATGATAAAACTCATTTATTGAGAGTAGTTGGAAATTTAATAGTTGCCTCGTTCAAATCCAGAAACGAACTTGAGACTTTAATAAAAATGCACGTGAGATATTTTTCTTTTACTCTTAGAATTGAAAGCAAAAGTTGAAAGGAGAGTGGAGAGTGATTGGTGAAGTGTAAAGTGGGGCCTTCTCTTGAAATTCTCTTAACTCGAGACTTTAATAAAAATGCATGTCAGATATTTTTCTTTTACTCTTGGAATTGAAAGCAAAAGTTGAAAGGAGAGTGGAGAGTGATTGATGAAGTATGAAGTGGGGGCCTTCTCTTGGAAATTCTCTAACTCGAGACTTTAATAAAAATGCATGTGAAATATTTTTCTTTTACTCTTAGAATTGAAAGCAAAAGTTGAAATGAGAGTGGAGAGTGATTGGTGAAGTGTGAAGTGGGGCATTCTCTTGGAAATTCTCTGAACTCGAGACTTCAATAAAAATGCACGTGAGATATTTTTCTTTTACTCTTATAATTGAAAGCAAAAGTTGAAAGGAGAGTGGAGAGTGATTGGTGAAGTGTGAAGTGGGGCATTCTCTTGGAAATTCTCTGAACTCGAGACTTTAATAAAAATGCACGTGAGATATTTTTCTTTTACTCTTAGAATTGAAGGCAAAAGTTGAAAGGGGAGTGGAGAGTGATTGGTGAAGTGTGAAGTGGGGCCTTCTCTTGGAAATTCTCTCTCTCTCTCTCTCTCTCTCTCTCTCTCTCTCTCTCTCTCTCGAAATTTGAGCACTTTCCCTTTGGTAGGTCAGTATTTAAGAGTGAATTGATAAAGTGCTCAATTAACCAAGGCTAAAATTATGAGATCTAAGAGTAGAGGTTTATTGCTCCAATTGAAAGAGTTCATGTAACCCTAAATGAATAGTTCAGGCATGTAGCACAATCTCATAAGCTAAGAGAAAAGATATCTAGGAGGTATTCATCTCATTTGACCAAGTAAAGAGGTGAGTCACCCCTTGTCTTAATGAAATAGAAGTTATTATATATGAAGTAGGCATGACATCAACAAAGCCAAGTTCAATGTCTCACTTGCCAATGGAAGAAAACTAGAATGTAAGGTCCAAAGTGAGACCTGTCGATGGAAGAAGAGCCAAAAGGACAACTTTTTAAAGTAGCCTTTGGTTGAAATACTAAGGAATTAGGGAAATCGGTACATATACAAAATCCAGTGTCTGTGGTAAATGTTGATAAATCCGAAAAATATTTTGAACTTGTCAAAACTTTTAGCAAAACTTTCAAAACATAAGTTAATAATTAACTTTTGAACTCATAATAACTTTTGGTAAAACTTTCTAAACATAAGCAAATAATTAACTTAGTAAATTTCTAACCCATTGCGCAAGCGTAACAGTTATCTTAGTCAATGACATAAAATTCCTAGCACGTGACATCAATCGCAACCAAATTCCTACATATTAATATAGGAATTTTCTAGATGTTACAATCCAAATGTGAACTATCCATATCCCCACAACCTATTATTTTTCATCAAATTATTTTTCATCAAAATTCTGCCTTTATTTGTGCTACTCAAAAGCTTAGTCCAATGGGTTATAAGTGAACTAAAAAATATAAATTGTTTCACACCATACCAATTATCCTATGTGAGACTTTTCTATCATAAATGATATTTGTATCTCAACAATCATCCCCTTACGTGCGAGCTTAGTGTTAAGTCTACTCCTTTTTAATTCAAAAATCTTTATACACTAACATATCTCAACTTGAATCTCCATCAATGGCCACTTCCTCCTTGGTCACTTTTTCCCAACCGAAAGATGAAGTTTGCCATCGAGACCGCATTTCTACATCATAATGGCCACCATTCGAAAATCGCGTTAGTCTTGAGATTCCTTCCTTGAGATATTTATCAAATGCTAGCACATATTACAAGTGAAGCATTAATCAACTCTAGTACCAATTGTTGGGAGGACGTAGCAAAAGCCCGATACCTTTACATAAAGGATCGCCAAGAGAGAGCTCAAGTCTAAGCCCATGAACATATCCAATTGGATCCACTTTCACTCAAAAGATTAAGTTAATGAATGAGTTGTGAGTCAACTAAAATATATTAACTGCTTCACACCACATCAATTATCCAATGTAGGACTTTTCTGACACAATTCTCAAGTGTATTTTAAGGAAGTTGTCAATAGCTTGTGCATTCTCGAATCTACTTCTCTTTCGGTATTGCTAGCTCCTGGATTTCTCCAAATAGGTCTTTCTACGAGATGATGACAATGTAATTTTATTTGTGGTATTGTTATAATACATGATCATTGCTTAAAGTAAAGAAAGAGTTACGAGGGTTGGTTTTGGCAATCACTTTAATAAATACCTTTAGGCCTTTAAAGGACCTTACGAAAAAGTCAAGCCATTTCGCAATTTTTTTTGGAAAGTTTTAGGGAATGTATTATGCTTCCAAAGTTCCCAAAAATCTCTTAGCCCAAGATAGGGTCGGACTAATTTTGAGTTTTAACATTTCCAAAATGTTAATACATTTTTCTTACAACTTTGACCTCACCAAACTTTTGTAATTCTAGAAAGGTCCTTACCTTACAAAAGATTGCCAATAAAGGGCTCAGGCAGCCCATGAGCCAAATTTGGCTATATCTAGCACTGGTAACCCTTACCCTAGGTGGTAGGGTAAGGACCGCCGATGCTAGATCTGGCTTGTTGGTTTGAGTTCTTTTATTTTTATTTTTATTTTTATTTTTATTTTTTTAAAAAAGCAAGAGTCCTTTGTATATTGTGCATTTTCCTAACACTAGTTAAATCAAAGTTGTTTTGCAATGCGCTTTAAAACCACACTTTGGCAATACTATTTAAATTTTAAAAAACCCTATTAAAGCAAAGTTCTTTATAATTTTTCAAAGACTCTTCCAAAAAGCTCAACCAAATGCAGCTGAAGTGGTTTATAGCAAATGTGACTCTATATTAAAAGAATTGATAGAGTACAAGAGTCTCACGAGTATCGACGATCCAAAAAATTGGACCGATGATTGCATGATCTAAGTGAGTCTCCACGGCATCCAAATCATGCAATTTGTAAACGATGGGACTAATGATTGCTGCACTCGGGAAGACTCGGGCTCCAAATGGAGCGTGCTAGTTTCATGACCACTAATAAGAATCCAAGTGTCAGTGATCAACTGCACCACATGTGTTGTGAAAATTGGCGCGATGCAGAAGAGGATTGATGGTGCAATTAAGTTAAACGTCAGCAAACGTAATTAAAAGAGAAATTGGCAAAGAATAAATGACACAAGAAATTTACGTGATGCTAAGCTTCATGGAAAGAGCCAACCGCAAATCAATTGATAAAGTTGCTCACATATTCGAGCATTTCCCAATTTTAGAGTTACATCCAAGCTCATATAATCTAGCCTCACACAATCATCCAATAAAACAAATCACAAAAAATTATTTTATCAGCATTAAGCACTCACGTTTTCACAAAGGAAACAAGAGATTTGGCATGCCTCATGGAACTGGAATAAACTTATAGAACCGAAGATCCCAATTTCAAAAGGAAGAGTTCTAGAACTGCAGAATCAAAAAAAAAAAAAAAAACATAACGTTAACCACAACGGGCAATTTACTCACAGAATAGGGTCACTGAAAGAATCACAAGATGGTAAAATAGGGTTATTGAGAGAGCCCACTTGAGCGAAACAGATAGCTCTAGCACTTAACATCAACTTCAAAGAAGGCCAAATTTTTACTGAACGTTGTATAAATGGTCATTCATTAAACTTTAAAATATAGTTTATCGGGAAAATCGTAACCCTACAACTTAGCGAAGAGGAAATGGGATTAGGATTAAAATTTAAATAAAAATAGTTGAAGGTACACTCTGTTATAGAAAATAATACTTGTACTGGCCAAGAAGAGAAAATTTGAGGACACTTACTTAGACTTTATTGCTTGTTTTGTACCTGAAACTGGTATAAATCATTCGTAATGTCTTGAGATGGAGTTGTGACCATATCGGTATCCTTTTCTTTGTCGTATTAATATATAATGGGATTTTTTAATAATTAAGTTATTATCTATAATTAATCACTCTTATAATTACATATCACACAACTCTAATTAGGATTAGGTCATCATAAATACTATGTTGTCATTCTCTTATCTAACTCTAAATATCAACAAACAAGAAGTAATGGTTAGATATAGATTGTTTATGTATACATTTAATTATGTCTTGAATTTGATCTCGTGCACAGAATTTGACACAATGAAAGGATGTAAGTCCATTAAATCAAATCTATTAGGAAAGAAATTCCAGTATCTCACCTTTTTATTTGAATTAGAAATTATCTTGCAGGAATATTCACGTTCAGAGAGAGAGAGAAAAGAGAGAGAGAGAGAGAGAGAGAGAGAGAGATGCTTTTTGTCTTTAGTAAGTCTTTGGGAAGTCTTTGTTTTTTGTTTTTTTTTTTTTTTTTGATCAATTTGGGAAGTCTTTGTTCGTCGTTCAAGAAAAGTGCAAATCTATTATATCCATGGTTAACCGTGCGAGATTGGACTTAAAAAGAGAGAGAGAGAGAGAGAGAGAGAGATATGCTTTTTGTCTTTAGTAAGTCTTTGGGAAGTCTTTGTTCGTTGTTCAAGAAAAGTGCAAATCTATTATATCCATGGTTAACCGTGCGAGAATGGACTTAAAAGGCGCCCGATGTAGTGAGTGGACGTGCCCTATTTACTTTTATATATTCAGCCACTTCAATCATGATGCCCCAGCGTGCGACTCAAGAAATTCAGCCGCACATGCGATCGTCATTTGAGGAGTCGCACAAAGAGGGACCGGTCCACACTCGAACTTTGTGTCGCTAGTTATACGTCCAATCGAGTTGTCCTATTTATAAATATTATAAATTTGAGTATAATTTAAGTAGGGAAAGCACTCGTTTGCATGGCCAATATCAAGTCTTCATTTCTTTAAGTGAACTAATTATTGTTGACTCTCCCCGTACAGTGACTATCGGCACTTGCGCCGAATTTCGTTTATTTTTTCAGAGAACCCACCTTGATTTAATTGCAAGACTCGATATTTTGTGCATTATTTTATGACATATCAGTTTTCTTATAACCTTAAAGTGCTTGTATTCCGTGTGCATGGAAAGCGAATGTCATATTAAGAATTTATATTATTGCATGAAAAATAAATAATATAAAAAATTTATATATTTTAAAACGGTTGGTTATATTGTTCAGATAATTAGCAAAAGAAAAATAGTTATTATCAACAATAATTTAAGTCTAAATATTTTCATTGACAATGAAAATATCTTTTTTTTATATATTTTTGTAAGTGATACAAATAGTCATTTTTTTAATAAATTAAAATTTCAGAAGGGGTTTTTTTGTGAAATAAATAGATTCTTTATTTAATGTTCTAACCCAAATTCGAATACAAACTAAAGGATGACAAATGGGCACGACATGAGAATAAAAATACTAAATATATTCTTTTCTTTTCACCCTAGCAAGGCGATGACTCAAACTGAGCGTTTGATTATCATCATCATCCACTTCATCTGAAATCTTAAAATTAGCCGAAACTACCGGGGGATTAGACCGTACATCACTAGTAGTAACATAAATCTTTGTAAGATTCTGTTTGTCTGGCGAACTTTATCGATTTGCAGGCCCGGAGTCAAATGAGGAGTGAAACGCAAGTGTCGACAGCATGAGCACACTCCAAGTCAACTCCCTTTTTCTGAACTCCCCTCCCGCCCCCCCCACAAAAAAAAAAAAAGAGAAGGAAAGTCAACTCCTTCCTGTTATGTAGCTGGCCCAAACGAAGTCGTCACGACTCACAAAGCACTGAGCTTTCGTGGCTATTTAATTTGATTGGCGAAAAGATATACAGGTCAACGATAATATCCAAATAAACATGCACCGCTAAATTTAAAGGGGAGGAGTAATGATTGCACGATCTAGGTGACGAGGCAAAACCATTTAGACCATGCAAATTTTATTGAGTTAATATTATGAAAAGTTTTAAATTGATATAAATGCAGAGAATTTACTTTAAATTAATTTTTGTTATGAAAAATCCATAAATTAATATATTGTGATAAATTTACTTCACGTGAATTTCCGTTAAATTTTTTTTTTTTTTTTTTTGATGACTCCGAACCCCGTATCAATGACAGCCGACGAGGTAAACCCGGGGTGACGCTAGCGAGGACCCACCACCCCGACGTCACACTTAAGATCCCGTGCAGTCAACAATTCCGAACTCTTCTCCTCCTCGCAAAGGATCATGGGAGTCTTATCCAACTAGGCCACCACAGACGGTGGTTCCGTTAAATTTTATTAATATCATAAAAACCACAAATCAATACACCTATGATACATGGAGAATGAAAGTTTAAATTGATACACCAATCAATTGCCACATGTCATCTATTTTAATAATTTAACGGTAAAATTTAATAAAAATTAAAAGATGTTAAATTTATGACACTTGTACCCCTTTGGAATTTCTTATAGTGAAAAAAATTGTTTAGGTATATTTATCGTATAGGTAAAAATTTAAGGTTTTTCATGATATTAACTCAATTTTATTTTGTAAATGACGTGAACAATGATTACACTAATTGGATGGACTGGTCACTTCAATTTATTCATCTACATTAGACTTTTTTTACCGCAATGACAATGAATGATGGTGTTATTTACTTTTCCAAGAAAATTTTAAAACTCCTCTTTATTAAATCGCAATCCTCAATTTTGTAAATATGTTATTTGCGTCTTCTCGCAAAAACTCCAAATTATAAGGATCAAAACATCCAACCATCCCTCTTCCCCCAAACCAATGGTCGCACATTGTCTCTCTCTCCGGTTCACTCTTGACTGCACCCTCAACCACCTCCATCCTTGACTAGTGCCGCCGCTGATCCCCCATTACAGCCACCGCAACCCTCGATCAACGCCACTGATGCTCCTAGGTAGGCCCCTGCATCTCCATCTTCCCTTTCGCTTCGTCTCTTGATCTCCCTCCTTATCAGCCATGACTGACACCTCCAAGGTCTAATCAAGCTTGCTAGATCAAATTTCAGTCGTTACTAACTTCGGGTTGAGAGCTAGAAAAATTGAGAAATGAGGAGAGAGAGACAGGTATTGTGACTCAAAGAACGATGGGGATAGAGGAAGTAATGAGCTCAATCAAGTGTGAATAATAGTGACAAGGTAGCAGATTGTAAGTAGGTAGTGATTTCCATTCAAATGTAAAATGGCATACCAGAAATCCAACGGCATCACTAGACAAAAACTTGACAAGATCAGATTTTGGTACAGACTAAAAGTTGAGACCAAAAAAAAAAAAGTTAAGGTTTGAATTGGAACTCAATTTAAAGTTGACAAGTACCGACGAGACGTTTCCACCTATAGTGCGTACGATTAGATCTCCTAAATGAATAAGTTACACCTATTGAAAATATTGAAAATTGAAGAGCGCAACATGGTGGGCTGTTTCCACAGATGGTTCTTTCTCACGACAAAACGTTGCCCCATTTAAGATAGTCATTACTTTATGAACTGAAAACTATTTCAGTCTAAAGAAACAAATGCAAATTGCACAATATTTGCAGGGGATGATGATTCGGTTTGGAAATTAAAAGCTTTCTGGCTTAACATTTGGTAGAAAATAGAAAGAAGTCCATATGCTACCAATATACTTCAATATTAACAACTTTATTGAAAATAAACCGGACGAGCACATGTGTGACAATAGAATGAAAAAGGGTGTTAATTAAGGTTGCGCCATAGATAGAGTAGTGACATAATTTTCTTTGCACAGCTAATATTAATTACCTCATCATTGTCCAACCCTTAGGCACATAACTTTTTTTGTATAATTTTTTTTTAAAGCATAGGTGACTTTTATGTTATTTTACTAATTTTCATTCTTATCATTGTATAATGTCCATTTATTTGTGAAATATCTGTCATTAATATACTTTAAATGCGGAATAACTTTTTTATTGATAGTTTAGTATCATTTATTTGTGGAGTTTATTTTGAGAATTTCTTCAAGACTAACTAAATTCCATTGTAATATTGAAACTTCTTCAAAATCTGATTTCATAAATTTAGTATAATCCTCTATTCAAAGCTATTCTCACTAACTATAAAGAGATATTAATTATCACCATGAATTATAAAGTAATAGGATTTATTTTTACATTTTACATGAATTTTGACGGTTAATATTCAGATATGATATTGGAATATTATTGTTAGAGTTATCTTTAGTTATGCATTTAATCACAGGGGTCATCAAATAATTGTGCATTCGGTCATATTTATTTATGAAACAAGGGAATTATAATACATTAAAATCTACTATTATTCAAGAAACATAAGGTTTTGATTTTTTTGGTTAAATTTATTTTAATTAATTTTCTTATATTTATATTATTTGCAAATACCACCATGTAAGTTTTTTTTTTTTTTTTAATGATCCACTAATATTATATAATCATCAAATACGTGCTATCATATCGTGTAGTTTTTCAATGATCAACAAACATATTGTTATATCATGTATCAATATATTAACCAATTCTTCCAAAATATCTAAATTGCAAAATGCTAGAAGTTATCTATGATTATGCATTTAATCGTAAGGGTCATCATTGATTATATTCTTAGTCATAATTATTCATTTAATACCCATTAAAGATATACTGTAAAAGTTATATAATGGCGGTTCTTTTATTTATTTGACCATACTTATTTTACTGATTTTATAATATTCATTAAATTCCCAGAGATGAGCTATAATATTGTAGTGTTGAACTTAACAACTGATCATCAATGTCATTTGTTTGTCAGATTTCTTTTAACGATCCTTTAACATCATATATCTATATAATCTGCACTATCATGTAATAGCGCCTGTTTGAAGTAACTGTTTTCTTCAATAAATGGTTTGTGTTGATGGTTAACTTGCTTTTAATTTGGCAATGTTCGTTTGTACGTAAAATAAGTGTTATTATCTTATTAAAGTCATATTTACATCGTTCATTTGTCAGATATGGACTACCGTGCTATGTGATTTGTCATTAATATATTAATATTATTTACTGAAAGTTCAAGAAGTTGCTCCATCAACTTAAAGTTCCAACCTTATTTCCAGGAAAAAAAATATCAAACTTATCCTTAGTGATACGGATCATCATCTAATGTAACTTAGATCCAAGTCTTTGTTCTCATCAATTTGAAAAATTATTATAATTTTAACGCTACACTATTTTTAGTATTAAAACTTTTAGATGGAGAATGTGCACAACCGTGAAATCTAGCTTTTTAAACCTTTAATTTTTCTTTTTATAACTTAGATGCAGTGATTTGTTCCATCAACTTAAAAATTTAGTTTTTTGATATTTCAAAATAAAATCTTTATATACACAGATAATATATGCATAACTTGGCCCAAGCTAATACCAAAATTTATAGCCCCACGATCTCCGCGCCAAAGCACTTCTCCTAAATGTCTCAAAATAACTCTTAGCAAATGACGCAAAATACACATTAATCTATAAATAATATATAAATCTGTCGAGAATTATTGCAAAATCGCAATGGCATATTTGTGAATTTTCAGCCATATATATTTTTTTTTTCAACTCGAAATGTGTGTCTGTATATATATATATTTTAGCTCTAGTCCTAGTCCTAATCTATAAACATCAAACTCCCAATTAAATACTGTATGCCTATATCTGACGTTTATGGGGTCATCCGTCAAAGAAATATTTTTGTATTAGAAATACCGTGTTTATTTATTATGTCAGCTATTCAGTAAATAATCTTGACGATCGACTTTAGCATAATGAGTTATTCAAATCCACGTGTTTTTGAAAAGAATGTCCACAGGACCGACAGATTTCAAACATTACACTTCTCTGATCGCTCTATCACTTGTCAGAATAGTCATAATATCCTATAAGGGAATAAAAAAGAGTATTTTAAGATGAACGACCTCTTAATATAGATGTGCAGTGCACTGAAACAAGAAGATGAACGAAGTTCTTAGTGGTAATGAGGATCATGCGGCTTACTCTTGATCAACGCCATAGACTCACATTAGTCGAACCATGAAAAGGGAACAAAATTCATCTGAGAAAGCATGTTAAAGAAGTATAAGGGATATATATGCTGAATTTAAGTGTGAATATCATTTTATTTGCAATTAGTCGTCCGACCGTGTAATGGGCAAACAATTTAAAGTATATATTGTAAAATGCACTATAAGCAAATTTCATGTACCCGAAACTATTTCGGTGCTATGAAGGAAAATAACTGCATTATGTCAACATAAAGAAAATATACTACCCTTATTTTATGCCAAGGAAAAGGGGAAAAAAAACTCCAAATAATGTTGATGAAAGTTGATTTTAGTATTTTATGGGGACATTAAGATGGGAACGAAATCCTTGCAAAACTAAAAATATATACACTTTTGAAATGAACATAATTGTTCTTCAACCTTTTGTAACTCTCATAAAATGATATTCTTTTTATATTGGCCACATGGCATTTCACTTTATCTCTATCATTACAATATGACAAGACTGTCATGTGACAAGACCTGTGATGCAATTTTGCCACTAGGCCCATATTCAATCAATCGTCTTTTACTTTGTCATTTCCAAACTTCTATCTATTATTGAGTTTAAATTGTGCAAAATGATAAAAAGAAAGTATACATCCATATATTATCTCTTATTGAGTTCAAACTATACATAATAATGCATAAATTAAATAAATTATATTATAATATACTCTTAACAGATATGATTAATTTTAAATAAAATTTCTTACCACTAAATATATCCATCGATGATATAATTAACTAAATTGATTAATTATTGATACAGTGAAATCTCTTTATCCAAGAAAAGAAAAAAATAAATTAAAAATTTTAATCTAATAAAGAAAGTCGCTCCATAAAAACTAGCCGAAAGTGGAACAAAGTAAAAACAACACTCGTGAAATTTTTAAGTTTTGTTCAAATGATTTGATTCGGTGGATTAAAAAATAATAGAGTGAATACAGAAATGCATTTATCAAATATTTCAATAAAATGGATAAGGACAAGCTCATACTTTATGTTTCGAAACACATCTTTTGTCTTTTTTAACGTCTACTTAAATACATGAGTATAACCTAGAAACAATAGATAAAGAAAATACCTTCATATATATTTTTAAACAACCCCGCTAGGATAACGGCACCCTCACTTCCAATTAGTGACCGTGCAACTGGGACCACAAATTACTCTGCTTATAATGGTGATATTATTCGAGAATAGAAAACTTCATGGGAAATTAACCAACTTTATTGACAGGTCAGTATTGCTCCAAAATAATACATAGTACTTAATAATTTGAAAAAAAAAAAAAAAAAAAGAGAGGAAAGGAATACATAGGTGATATACATGCTCACATTCCTTTGAATTGGTAAATTTGACTAATGACAATTGAGTTTTGACAGATTTCACGTTCAAGCAATTGAATTTCAATTTTTTAATTACCAAGTGCTTTTTTCCTTACATAAGTGACGCACTGTGATTTTGACCAGTATTTGACGTACTTCTTTAGTATATTACTGATGCAATGGTTTGAGAATGGTTTTAGAAAATGTATTGTGAAAGGATATATATATAATGAACTCGTTTATGAAATGAGTTTGGAAATGATTTGAGAAATACTTTACGAAAAGTATTTTTGGCGAATGAGCTATGTTGTGAAAAGGTTATTTATTTTGATTTGTGAAACCAATTTGTGATATATAATATGGATTGGTTTGTGAATTATTGGAGTTGATGGATTAATGTTCATGACCGCTAGGAACCCAATGAAGAGTTGCAAGTATGCACATCATACTAAGGCTAAGTGTTACACAGGGATGCGAGCCTCTTTAGATCCACCTCTAGGGCCTTATAGTTAAGGATTAAGTACTACATGGCAATGCGAGTCTCATGATGTAAGTCTCTTGGGAGCTACCTCCAGCACCTCAAACTATTGATAATGCGAGTCGCGCGAGAGCCATCTTTAGAGCCTTGTATTAGTGATATACGTAATCAAGGTCTAAGTGCTACACACTATCATTTTGACCATTATTTGACATACTTCTTTAGTAAAATACTGATGCAATGGCCACATAACAAGGACATCAACTTAGAAGAACTAGCCACATATCAATCGCATTGATATTCATAAAAAAAAAAATTATTATTATATTCGACTAAAGTGAACATATTGAAAAATAAAATGAACATGCAGTGAATCTAAACGATTCATCAAAATTTGGTGATACGGGGAATGGTAACTTCTAACATGGATTGACGAGTCTAGGAATATTGATATTGATAAAATCAAGAATGATAAAAAAAAAAATTAGAATAGATTATTCTTGACCGTGTCAAATATAAGTAAAAGATTTTGTACTCACATTTGAATTCTACACATGAAAATGTATTACCAATCTTCTAATCATTACGTCCAATAATCAGTTAATTCTTGTAGATGGTATGCACGTTTCCGTTCTTTTTATCTTTCTAATTACATTGATAATCTCGTTTAGTGCTAAAGCAGACGGTAAAGGAGCTTCCATAAGTAGAGGCCAAATGGGAATTCCTCTCTCACATGACCCAATTTCTTTATTTGCGCGGGAAATAAAGCTCCGCTGGATCCAAGAAATCCTTCATAGAAAGAAGCAAAAGGCGAAAAGCTGTCAAAGCGGATCTCTAATATCCCACCGTGGGATCGAATCCTATATAAAAGGCGGCGGAGTAGCCTCATAGTTCTCCACAGTTCAATCAACGCACTGCGGAAAAATTCATATCATAGTGAGCCGAGAGAGAGAGAGAGAGAGAGAGAGAGAGAGAGAGGGCTCAGGTATTAAATTTCCATTATAAATACGTAAAGCGAGCTTGCATTGGGGATGAACACGGTGCAGTTCTTTCTTTACTTTGCTTTTGGGGTGTTTCAATGGCAAACTCTAGTAAGATGATGATCCAACTCAACAGAAAGCTTTTCTTCCGTTTTTCTTCTCCTCCATTGTATCCAAGCCTCAGAAACAAGAGAGCATCGCAATTCCAACTGCAATTTCCTCCCATCTCTTTGCCCTCTTTCTTTCCCCTCCACTTCTCTTCTCTCAAACATAGCCTAACAACCACGCCACAACTCTTCTTTCCCCCCTCCTCCATCCCTCGGTGGATTCATGATGCATTCATCTGTTATAGACAGGTTGACACGCGCAACTTCGTGAACCATCTCCACAATGCTCTCGAGCAAAACAAGATAAGGTCGTTCCTTGACCAAAGTCTGGAAAGAGGACTAGAGATTGCACCAGCAATCAACGAAGTAATAGAGCAGTCGAGGAGCGCCATTGTGGTCATCTCTCAGACCTTTGCCTCCTCGCCGTGGTGCCTGGACGAACTGGATAAGATCCTTGATTGCAAGGAAAAGAAAGGCCAGCTGGTGTTCCTCATTTTCATGGACGTCGACCCCAGAGAAATGCGTGAGCAGTCCGGATCTTTCACGTGGATTGGCCAAAGCGAGAAGGGTTTTGGGCAGGAGAATGCCGACAAGGTCCGGAGGTGGAGAGACGCTCTCCGAAAAGCCGGCAACCTCACTGGTTGGTCTCTTGAAACAGGTAAGGGAACTTTCTTATTTTATCCATTAAACAACAGAACTTGCTCTTAAGGCCCAATCTTTTTTTTTTTGGTAAAGCTTAAGGCCCAATCTTTTCGTCTATGGGTGGTGGGAAAAATTGGAATGTTTGGAATCCTTTTACTAGGAATCGGACTTTCCTAAAACAACAATCCCATTCTATTGTTTGGCTCGTCAAAGACATTTAACATTGATGCTGCAGCATATTTTCAGATACATTTTCGATATTTACAGCTTGCAGGAAAACAAAGAAAAACGACATTTTGGAAAAACTTTGATTGTTGAAGTTACACTCTTTGACACCATCTGTCATTTTCTATAAACAACCTTTTTTCTTGCATTTATTAGGTTTTACCCCAGAAGCATATGTTTCAGCATATGCCGATTTCCTCCATATATAGCAAATTTTAGATGTGTTCAGCTAAATAAAACGATAGATAACCTTCTGTTGAGAGTTCAAGGAAGATAAAAAAGAATTGATGGTTATCCCGTTTCTTCCAGTTGTAACCCTCATCCCATATTTTATATTTCATAACTAAACAAACAAGCAAATGAGTTTATTCTCCTCACTTCATCCCTCAAGCATGAAGAAATCTCTAGAGAACAATGATTATTGCCGTTGCCAATCTCCTTCATGCATCATTTCCCTCACTTACTCCGAGTCCCATTGTTGAAATCATACAAGTGAGTGAATTCCGAAGCACGTGAGCTTCTTTTTCTATAGGAGGTTCTCAGGAGTTCAGACATCCTCCACAGTCCAATCTTCTTTTTGTTAAAGACAACGAAAGTTGGCAAGTCCAGACATCCTCCACAGCCAATACAGGGTAAACCCTAACTTTAATGCAGCCCTTCCCTTCACCACCAAAACTCTCCACTATGGAATGACCTATCTGTCAAAAGCAAAAAAAAAAACAAAAAAAGAAGTTGTCAGTCTTTGTATTGTTTGGAATATGGTACCTTGCTAGGGTTTAAAAGAAAGTTGAGCCTCTAGTTTGTTTTTCTTCTATCTATGATTGCCCGCTGTTAAAGCTCTCTCTCTCTCTCTCTCTCAACTTTCAATATGATTTCCTTTTTCGGCGAGCTTAGGGAATTTTTTCATATACTTATAACTATCCCTCTTCTTCTAATTTCTTGCTTAATGGATTAGCCAAAAGCTTTTCTCTTGTTTGTTTCAGAAATGTATCATTTCCAATCAACTGAAGAGTAGCGGAAACATGAGAGGGAGATGTGCCACTATTATGAGAGCACATGTCAAACTCTCACGTGCCACTAATTTCTATTATATCAGATAGTAAATTAGATTAGATAGATGATTTCTAAGTTCTAGAATATAGCTTTTTTTTTAATCCTTTTTCATCTTTTACGAGGACGAATAACGGAGTCACACCTTTTATTTGTTGGAATTTACAGACTTGAAGCGGAATTCATCCAATATGTCGTGGAGAAAATCTCGAGAAGACTAAGTTGCTCATACACGAGCCTATTTGCTTTCCATTCAGTTGCGTTAGATTCTCAGGTACAAGCGTTGTCCTCCTTACTCCGATTAGAGGTTGAGGAGGTCCAAATCCTGGGAATTTCCGGCACAAGGGGGATAGGTAGGACTACAATAGTGAGAGCTCTGTACCAACAAATTGCAGATCAATTTGATAGGAGTTACTTTCTTGCGAATGTGAAGGATATAATGAGCGAAGATGGACTCATCAAATTGCAGGAGACCCTTTTTGCTAACATTCTCAGCGATGGAGTTTCAGAGTTCAGCAATGATATTCATGTAGTAACAAATTTCATGAGGAGTAAGCTTCACAACAAGAGGGTTTTGTTGGTGTTTGATGATGTTGAAGGATTGTTGGATCCATTGTGCTGCCTCATCAAGGCAATAAACTTAGGCTTGGGAAGTAGAGTTATTTTGATCCCCCAACAGGAAGAAACCTTAAGCGGTTTAAGGGGGGAAATCTTTAAGGTAAGATCATTGAATGATGATCAAGCTCTCGAGCTTTTCAGTTGGAATGCATTCTGCGAAAAATATCCCAAAAGTGATTATAAAATGCTCTCAAATTGTTTCACTAGTTTTTCTAAAGGGCTTCCTTTGGTACTCACCTTGATGGGTTCTTTCTTGAATGGCAAAAGCATCAAGGAATGGCAAAGAGCTTTTGATCAATTGAAAGAAATCCCTCAGGGAAAGGTTCATGAAATACCGAGGATTGTTATCAATGGCTTAGAGGCCAACGAGAGGATGATTTTTCTTGACATTGCGTGTTTTCTCAATGGATATGACAAAGAAGAGATCATCAAATCCCTAAACCAATGCGGGGTCCTTGCGAATAGTGGGATTGAGATTCTGGCTCAAAAGTCACTTGTATACATTGATGAAAATAACAAAATATGGATGCATGATTTGATTCAAGAAATGGGTAGACGGATCGTGATTCAAGAGTGCCCTAATAACCCTAGTAAGCGAAGTAGAATATGGCATCATGAGGATGCTCTACAAGTGGTTAGGCAAAACTCGGTAAGTTTAAGCATGCACTAAAGAAAAGCTAATTTGAACACATATATATACATCTTCTTCTTCTTCTTCTTTTTTCGTGAACTCTGCATCTACACGTGGTTTAAAAAACTTTAGATTGCATAATTAGGAGAGACACAAAGACAATTTTTATTATTGCTACTTAGGATTTAAGCATTACATTAGGGTTTCAGACACTTATTTCATACTCTGTTACTCTTATCTTTAAACGGACAGTGTTCATGGTCAAATTGACGGTTACATGACCTATTATAAACCCTCATATTTGCCCTTTCATCATAAGATGTATATATCTTCATTTAGGAACTGCCTGTGTTATAATGGTTTTTAGACCAGCATGGTTTTAAAACAAATTCAAACATTATCCTTAGAGTTAGAGTTGTTTTTTTTTTTTCCTGAACAAGCTAGATAACTGTTTATTTTCAAGTGCTTGCAACATGTATAAATATCTCTGTTGTGCTCTAACAGGGAACAAAGGCTATTGAAGGCATTAAATTAGACAAGATAGATGTACAAGACTTGATCTTGCATGCAAACTCATTCAAAAAGATGAAGAAGCTTAGGCTATTTATGATGGCCGATCACGTCCTTGACTGTGGACCGGCCGGACATCTATCAGAAAAGTTGCAGGCACATTTCGCACGGAACGGTGGTATTATGCTTGCGTTTTGGGAGGTGCTGGTGAAGAGAATTTCCAAGTTCTGGTCTCGTGGAGCTTGAAGATCAAGATCAACGGATGCTAGGGGTGGCATGTACATAAACTCCTAAGAAAATAAAGACCTAGAAACAAAAGGGGTTGACCTTCGTGTAGATAAGACTTCCCCTCACCCCCATAATTCTATCCACGTGGGTTCAATAGACTTCAGTTTACTTTGACTTTTGCCCATTAGACCAAATTAGATTTCTGGTCAAAAGCTTTACGCGTTTACTCTCTCCCTCTGTCGCCCTCTCTCTCTCTCACTTTCTTTTGCAAAAGACACCAAAGCGCGACGTAGATTTAAGATTGCCTACTAAACACCCAGCATGCACAATGAATTGATGGGATCATAAAGAGGAAATTGAAAAAAAAGAAGAAAAAATCAATTCACTCACTGGTTGTCCACGTAGTCAATATTCAATTAACATTACTCTTAGGCTTTTTTCGATGATCATGCCTATTAAAATTTGACTTGATTTTGTGTTTGAGGGACTTGATTAAATATTCTAGGTAAGTAAGGAATCTGTAAGAAAATGGAGACCACAGGGACTTGGCCGCACGAGTAGATCCCCCATCTCTGCCAATCCTTGGGAGAAGAAACGATTCCACAATCCCATTAGACCAATTTAGATGTCTAGTCAAAATGTTTTGCGCAGTTAATTTATAAAGGCTACGTCTCCACAGGGACTTGGCCGCACGAGTAGATCTCCCATCTCTGCCAATCCTTGGGAGAAGAAACGATTCCACAATCCCATTAGACCAATTTAGATGTCTACTCAAAATGCTTTGCACAGTTATTTTATAAAGGCTACGTCTCTCTCTCTCTCTCTCTCTTTTCTCTCATTTTCTTTTTGCAAAAGACACCAAAGCGTGAGGTAGATTGAATATTGCCTATTAAACGCCGACCGTGGATGTGAATTGATGGGAGCATAAACAGCAAATTGAAAAAAATTCAATTCACTCACCATCCACGGTCCCTTAGTGGGTGTTGACATAGTCAATATTCAATTAACATTACTATTAGGCTTCTTTCGACAGTCACTTTGTAAGAAAAGTGGAGACTACAAGGACTCACCAGTGTAAGAAAAGTGAAGACTACAGGGACTTGGCCGCAAAAGTAGATCTCCGTCTCTCTCAATCCTCGTGAGAGCAAACGATTCCACAATCCGACGAATCAAGACGATAATTATAATGACAAAATATAATAGCTGTAAACGATTCTATTACATGTCCGATTCTCCCTCAAACTGATTGGACGTGCCCTTGACTAATTCCAGAAATGTCCAGCCTTTTCCCTCGTTGGAATCCAAATAATTGCATTAACACTTGATTGAGGGATTAAGAATAACAAAGAAAAAGACTCGGACCTTTTTTTTGGTCAGAAAAGACTCGGACTTTAAGTTCCGATTATTTTACAGAAAATGAATAATTTAAAAATATTTTCCTCAAAATAATTTCTTATATTATTTTATAATAATTGGTTAGTTAAATGGGTTCATTATCGACAACAATTTACGTCTAAATATTTTTTTTTGGTAAGTACGTCTAAATATTTTTTAGTATAGTAAAAATAATTTTCATTTATTCAGAAATTACCATTTTAAAAAAGATATTTTTTAAATTATTTATTTTCGACTAAATAAAGGAAACATTCATCCATTCTATTTCAGCAGTCTTTGATGCTATTTTAGGAGTCTTTTCTAGTGCAGAGTATTTGAATTGACATTCGATAATTAATTAGTCTAATGATTACAGATTTATTGCTTTTGGTTGACTTTCAAATCTCCAAAACAGGTTGTCTAAAGTACAAGTTACTTTTCTGACCAAAAAAAAAAAAAAAAAAAAAAAGTACAAGTTACTTTCTTGAGTTCGTAGAGTCTGTTTACTGTTTGAGCAATGCTAGAAATATCTAGATTTGCCTAGTAAATTAGTTTGCAAAATAAATATGAAAATATCTAAATAGTTATTCAACTGGGCATGCCCATTTGAGCAGCCAGCTGATAAATTATCGTATGACTTAGCCAAGCAAATTTACTATGATTCTCAGTACATCTAGCATTTATCTTGATTTATCCAACATAGAGAAATATATAGGTTATACATTTATTTAGTATATTATACACATGTTAGCTAAAAAGACTGAATATTGTATCATTATGACTGTTTCAAGCACGAAACAAAGATTCTTCTCATATCTCTCTCTCTCTCTCTCGGTTACCAAAACATTCACCCTTACCCAATTATTTAGGGTGGGTTTGGGCCGGTTATCGGTCCAGTTCACTTTTGCCCTTAAAATTTTGAATAGTAATTTGATTTGGCGGGTTTACTTTTATTTAAGTCCAAACTATGAGGCCTTAACACATTTTCTTTAATCCACTTTCCGAGAACAAACAAATCGATAACTTGGCTACTTTGTGGTCAAATTAGAACTGAATTTTGATTTATTTCCCCAATTGTCTAAAGTTGGCTTTCATGCTGGTGCAATTGGCTCTCATTAAGTCTATGTGCTTTAGCATCTGATGTGAGCGTACAAATAGGAGACATTCCTCTTTAAGTTCCCTCTTTGAAGTGTCTTCTTCCTCAAAGTTGTCTGAGTGATTGAGTGAATTTTAATTTTCAACAGTCTGTGATGCAGTACTTCTCTTAGGCTCTTTCGATAAAACTGGAAAATAAATGCTGATAATAGAAATTACAAGTTGTTTGATAATAACTGGATATTATTAAGTTCGTAACACACATGGAATTGTGATCATTATTCATATATTTTAGCAAATAAATGGTGAGATTCTACTTGCCGTCAATTATTTTTATACTTATAATTGATTTTTATTACTTAATTGAATATTTTAATTCATTGTTAGTTAATGGCCATGATCATCAGACAAAGTCAATCTTTATTAAGTGCTCATTTTTTAAGTACTTAATTGGGTTATCAAATAGACCCTCTGTGTCAATGATCATAAAATCATTCACCTAAAAAATTTATTTAAGTTGAAGATCTAATGTATGCCAATGGCGTATTCCATACCCCTTTTTCGAGAATTTGGTCCTTTTAAGGAATGAAGAGGAAATCCTGTGATGGTAGAAAATACCATGACTTTTTATTGCCTCGTTAGATTTTCAAGATATTTTCATTTTACAAGTGATATTAACTCATGTGTCCGTTTCCAAATTATGAACATTCAAATATCTCATATGTTGATCTACGTGGTCATCTTTACGACATGGCCCTCATGCTAAAACATGTCATGAGAGAAAATTAGTATATTTTCTATTTGTTTTGCAAAAAAGAAAAAGAACAATTTGGATAATATTTTTCCATATATAATCACTTATATCGCTTAAAAGATGAATGAACGAAAAATATTCTTGTTGTCTTGACAATGTTTAGTTATGAATTGTTACTAATAATGAAGATATTTTTCATTAACTAATTATTTCAAGCGATATAAATAAGCCTCCTGGTTAGACTCCGGTACTAACGTGCACATCACCCCCATTATCCGCCTTCTCACCTCTGGTCGAAGCTTCGACCAGTCCAGAGGGAGCGCGAAGGCAGATGCTGCTAGGCTTTCAAAACGCGCTTATTACCGCTCATTTCTTTCTTTTGCGACTAAACTACGGCCTTCTCTTTATGTGGTTCCTTTTAGGCCTTGGCTATCGTATGTATCGTTATGGGGCCTCTATAGCTTTGTGTATTGCATAATGTTTTTGAGGCTTTTCGGCATTTGTATATTGTCAATTTAATTGTTTAGTTGGCAAATTATGGATGTTAATCTTCTTCTATGCGTAAAAAGGCGGAAAGAGACGGTCAGCACCTCTTTTAGCATTATCATAAGAGTCTCATGTCCTCTAGAAATGTTTGGTTTGAGTCGTAACTATTTTGTAACACTCGGTCTAATGTTAGCGAGCTTGTCATCGTAACTCTATCATGATATAAGCGACGAAGAAATTTCTCCACACGAGACATGTTGTCACTATGCAAAGCGACATGAACCATTTGGTATAGTCATGACGTAAATCAACTTTGTGGAAGACAGGTAACCCATTTAGGCTAACCACTTGGGTGGTTTATGGATATAATCTTTATTTTCTTAGAAAATTACAAAAAAATAAGACCTCAAGGCAGAACTCCCTACTAGTTTTCAGTTGCCATTTTATTGTAGTACGAAATGAGAAGAGGAAAGGATTGAGTTGATGAAAAATTTATCGCTAAATATACGATTTTGGTGAATCTTGTGAAAAATTCAAATGGACCTCGAGCAAAAACCAAACATAGGTAGTTGAAAGTTGTAGAACGTGAAATTTCAGTGCAGTAATTTCCAAGCCAATCTCAACCATCTTCTAGTCAAAACAAGGTTATTTAAGCTGATTTCCAAGTATTTCGTTATATCTTACTCCAGATTAAGCTCCTGTCAGCTACTTCCATCGAAGTATCAATGCTTTTGTTTGGGAAATTGAGCAAACGAAAACCAAAAGGAGGGACCAACGTTTGATAAATGGATTCATTACCTTTGCTTTGCATCAGACAATCCAGGTCCCAAGCTATAAACATCATATTAACAACCTTTCCTCTCATCCCACATTGGTCTGTGACTGTACAAGAAGATAGAAGTTTTCAATGGCAAATGCTGAGAAGATATCATTAAATATTGCATTAGGGAAACCCCTTTAAACTGCGCAAACGAATTCCGTTTGAGGGTTCAATCTCAAGACACAACATAATGAGAAGCTGCTATAACTCATATTCTGCATCATGAAACTGATGCTTCTCCTGAACTCTTATTGCCATCTCGATAACCAGTTTTGCTTTTCGAGTTCTGGCACGCGGCACAAAATTTACACAAGCAGCACGCCTCTAGAATCACATTGGCCTTTTGGATCAGTCACCACTATGTCCTTTTCAATTTATTTCCTAATTTAATGATATGACTACATGGAGAGAAGAAAATATATGGAGAATTACCTCCTACTCTAACTTGAGGACTTCGTCCACCACAACCGAAGAAAGTTCCTGCTGTATCTTGGACGATGCCGATTCCGAAAGCAGGGTAACTGTTGCATCATTCTTGTCCTCGTGTGGTAATTTTGACTCGACAAATTGATGAACTTGATTATCATCCGAGGGTAATCCTTCTTGTGTTTTAAATCTGATCCATTTCCTATCTTTCGCCAGAATCACCAGAGGATATAATAACAAACCTATGAGTGAAGGTATCATGGTTCTGACCCTGCCCCGAAGAGCTGAGGTGGTTGCTCATTTATGTGTACTTTCGGACGAGATGTTTGATCTTTTGGGGCTCTGCTTAATGGACAAGGCAAAGGAGATAAAAACAAAAGAACTATATGTTACAATTTCTTTTATTATGTGTGCTTTATATGTCTGTATACAGCACAATCAAATTTCATATGCAAAGTGTATCCTTTCAACGCACGTGTCTTGTTCTCTCCATTTGGAACAAGCACATCGAGTTATATAGAAAATGCACTTACATTTCTCCAAAACTCTCCAAAAAATTTACCAAACATCATTTGCATTTACCCCAAAAAATTTTGGAGTCTCATAGGGCATTGATAAAACCAAACCGAACGAACCCTTTGTACCCTACTGCCTCCCCATCCTCGTCTCTCCCTCTCTCGCTCTCTCTCCACAAGTAAAGTGAAGATAATAGAGAATAGAGATGTAAGTGGGCTTATTAACGGAAGCCTTATTAACGGAAGCCCATTCGAGAACAAAAGATGGGTCAATAGCTTATAAAGATCAACGTGCTTGTTTTAAAAGAGCCAGCTCTCTCTCTCTCTCTCTCTCTCTCTCATTGGCAGGAACTAATCTCTCTAAGGAGATTCGGTTAGCGATACTTCACCTTTTGTTTAATTCTTTTACGAGTTTATAGCATCTAGCAAATCTATATTTGGTTTGTAACAATCATCTTTACTTGTAAATATAATATTTACATTGGCTTGGTGGTTATTAAATTTGTTATCACATTCTCGGCTTGTAATCTCTATTTTTGTTTTTCTAGTTACAATAAATAGTATTACACATCTTTCCTCAAATTTGTTAACTTTCCAATAATCTTAAGGCAATTAATTATCTCTCGCCGTTTGTTGGATTTATCAAGATGACGGATAACAATGAAGTACCCATTAATGCTCAGAAAGTTTCTAGAGATGTTCTTATGTTCATTTCAATCACTCTTGGGGAAAGGTTCATACCTTGGGGTTGGTGCTATGGCAGCCAATGTTGAGAGCCTTCAAGCGGAGACCATCTATGGTGGTATAGATATAAATCAATGGTTTCTCCTTCTTTGATGGTTACACATCCAGTAACACTGAATGAGAAACCAAAGAAATTCACCAGTGTTTGCTTTAAGTAGAGGTAGCAAAAGATATTCTTTTATCTGACCAAGCTGAATCTAGTCAAGTAATTATCAAGGGTGTGCCCTATAATTAGTCTAAATGAGAGAGATGTCACGACACTCTGAGCATTGGAGGCTTGGAAGCAATGGGACTTCCTATGCCTAAATTACATTCTTAACAATTTAGTAAATTTCCTATATAATGTCTATTAAAACATTAAATTGCTAAATAATTGTGGGAGTAATTAGAAAAGATATACAAGATTGAGGACACTAATACCTAGAAATTCGTGATTGCCATATTCCTGGACTTCAAGATGATAGATTCTAAATCTAGGGAGAAGCACACCAAGAGCGCCAAAGATTTCATACAGTGCTCACTTGAGTACCAAATTTTTTGTTTTTGCTCACTTGAGTGCCACAAATTTGAAAAATCGATCACTTGAGTGTCAATTTCAATTTATATCGCCGAAAAATCTGACGTGAACATCAATTGTCCTACGTGGCTTCGCCGGCGTTGACGTGGACAATTAATAAAAATTCAAAAATTTAAAAAATTCTCGTGGAACAGGAAATTATTATAAAAACAAAATCTGTATAAGACAATTTGCACTCAAATGATCAATTCTACTCTGATATGGCATTGAGTAAGCAAAAAAAAAAAAAAAGTCATGATACTTAAGTGTGCTCCATACAAAAGTTGTGGCACTTCTACTGTCCTTATCTCAATATTTTTATTTATAAGTAAAAAGGTTGGGGAGGGCCAATGCAACTATCCTTATGAACTTTACCATAAATGGCCTCGTATTAATTAATTCTTTAAAAGACATATTATTAAAAGGCGGTACCATTTATATAGAACTAGGTAGTCCTCATGAATGAAAACCATTGCATATAAAATTCAAAATATTTTAAATTTAATTTTCAACATGGATCGAAATTAAAATTTTATAAAACAATTATTATGTATTAATGTGTAAGTAAAATTTATTATAAATTACCTCCTTGGCCTCTCCTTTTCCCAACCACCGTATAGCTCTTGACTTTAGAAATTCATCATACTATCTAGGGGTGAGTGTGGTTCCAAGTAGAACCGGGAACCGGAACTAAACAGGAGGAGGGTCCGGTTTGGTTCTTGGTTCTGAAGAGGCCGGTTTCGGTTCCCGGTTCCCGGTTCCTTTTTTTGGGAACTGGGCCGCACTGGAACTGGAACCGGGTCGGTTAGGGCTAGAAAACCCCAAATCGAGTCAAGTTAGGTTAGGGCTAAAGAAACTCCAAAAGCAAAAATTCACTCACTTCTTCCACAGGACACTTTTTTCACTCATATTTCTCTCTCTCCACCTCTACTCGACGCCACTGCTGCTTGCCCTCGACGCCACTGCCGGTCGCCCTCGACACCACTGCCGTTGATCCCTGCTCAAGGGTCGAGGCCACCTCCGCTCGCCCTCAACGGCATTGCGGCTGACCCTTGGCTCACCGTTTGCCCTCGACGCCACCGTCGCTCGCCCTCGACACCACCGCTCACTGACCCCTGCTCGAGGCCACCTCCTTTTGCCCTCGACGGCACCACCGCTGACCTTTGGCTCGCCGATTGCCCTCGACGCTACCGTCACTCGCCCTCGATGCCACCGCTCGCTGACCCCTGCTCGAGGCCACCTCCTTTCACCCTCGACGGCACCGCCGCTAACCTTTGGCTCGCCGATCGCCCTCGACGCCACCGTCGCTCGCCCTCAACGCCACTGTCGCTCGCCC
Source organism: Eucalyptus grandis (assembly GCF_016545825.1). NCBI lineage: Eukaryota > Viridiplantae > Streptophyta > Magnoliopsida > Myrtales > Myrtaceae > Eucalyptus > Eucalyptus grandis. Next base: position 24,133,620 of record NC_052618.1, on the reverse strand, counting down.
TCGACGACATCGCCGCTGACCTCTGGCTTGCTGATCACCCTCGACGCCACCGTCGCTTGATTTTTGAGTAGGTGGAGATTTGCCCGTCTAGCAACATTATGCACTCGTTACTTTACCGATTTCACATTTGCACAATGGAACACACGCCAAAGTGACTGTCTTTTCATGCCTATGTAGTTAATTTGAAATGATGTATCTCATTGACTCATGGTTTATTGGAAAAAAATTTATATATCGGGACTATTTTGCATGGGTTAGGTAATTTGTTGAGCCAATCTCTGTTTTGGGTGGTTTTTTTTAGGGGGGTTGGTGTCATAGAAGTTGGAGAGCGGATTGGTTAAGCCTATTATAGTCCTTGTAGGACATCAGAGAAACAACTTAATTAGAATTAGACGGACATCTGAATTGATAGATTTCTTTTTCTCTCTACAGGTTGGGTTGCTAAGGAAGAATCTCCTTTTGGAAAACTGATTGCTCATTTTCTGTTAACTGTTAGTGAAAATGAAGAAAGATCAATTGGCTTTAGAAGTCAAAGCTAGTTTCTTGTTTGTTTAGCCCTTAAAGATGAGGATATTTCATTCCTCGTTGGAGCATAGGTTAAAGAAATCTAGGAACTCAAATAGTGTGATAGGACAAATGGCAAACTAATAACTATGTTTTGGGCGAAATTCAAGTTGATAGCCTATATTATGAAAGTCACACTATTCTCACTTGCATTTTCTGCGATGCCTATTTATCATCACTTGCATAAAAAGTGTTTAGCAAGAGCGAATGGTATGGATCTTCTTGCTTTTTGTTGTTTTTGATATTTAATAGTATTCTTTTTGAATCCTTGGCACTGTTGCTATGCTGAGACAGAGATATGATTTCTAGAATGAGGCAATCAACCTTGCTAACTTGCATCATCCAAATGTGGTGACCTTTTACGGTGTTGTGCTTGATGGTCCTAGAGGTTATGTGGCAACAATAACAGAGTACATGGTTAATGGTTCTTTGCGAAACGCTTTGCAGAAAAGCAAAAGGTACGACTCTTCTCCAAGTAGATGCTAATTTGTCATATGCCAATTTTGATCATGAAATCACGAATGCTATAGAAGATGAACCAACTTATCCTATGGAGGATAAACAGAACACCAGAACCAGAAGAAATACAATTGAGGATGATGAACTAGTTAAGTACATGTCAAAGTTGCCAGCTTTTCTTGAGAGGGGGAAAAATGTTCCGGAGAAAGCTTTTAGTGTTGGAGTTATTGACTGGCGACGTCTTGAAAATTGAGAGTATAGCCACAAACAGACTATGCCCAGAAATGGCGGTATTCCACCTCTAGTAGCAGTACCTCCTCTTCGTTCTCAGTGGAGGGATCATCTAGCCATTCCAGCAGAGGAGTGCTGACTTTGGCGAAAATCTTTGGGAACTTGAAGACACTTTATCAGAAGTTGCATCAAAGCATGAGCTATGAGTCTTTTGCTGATTTAAACAAGTTTTCCTAGGTATGCCACCTGCATAAAGTTAGTAGGATAGCAAGGAATGCACAATTTTTCCTACGACATCATTTGATAGAAACGTGTATGATTTTATGAACTCTGTGTTCATTATAAGTAGATGAAGCTAAGTATGGCTCTTATGCCTGCAGTGCAATTATGGTCACTATCAGAGCACGTTTCATCCATCATGTGCTCGAACTACTGGATTGTTCATGAGTGTAAAAATAGTTTGTTTATTGCTTCTAAAATGTTGTTTGCTGCTTGTGTTATATTATCTTCAATGAATGACAAGTTTGTTTATTATTGCTACATTAATTTTCATTTTTTTAACTAAAAATGAAAAAAAAAAAAACCTGTTGGAACTTTGTTGGAACCTAGAACCGACCCCGGAACCTGTGACAGGGTAGGTTCCGGAGTTCTCGGTTTTGACGGGTAGGTTCCAGGTTCCAAAAAATGAGGAACCTGTTGTCGCGACCTCTTTTTTTTCGGTGCCCGCAATCGGGTACGAGTGCCTAAAGGAGGCTAATGGCTCGGCTGAAATTAGTTAAGCTCGGACTCTCCCAAGTCCACCAATTCACGACTTTAATAGTTTAAGTTTTTAACCTGTAAATCAATTTTTAAAATGGAGTCGCCATTAATCGATTTGGGGTGGGTTGATTAAAAACCCAAGTGAAGTATCGGGAGAAATACTCACTCCTGCGCAACCAGAGAAATTAGGATCGGGGACTTGATTACATTAGTTAATCACTAATGCCCTTTCGGTACCTAATCTTGTTTAAACCCTAAGGTTTTTTTTTTTTGGATGTTCAAGGGATTTTCCATGCATTTTGGGAGGAAAAACATTTTTTGAGTCATTTTCTAATTTTTTGGACACAAAAGGGATTTTTTGGTATTTTTTTTGGAAAAATACAAGTCTTTTTGGCTTTTTCTGAATTTTTTGGCTTTTTCATGAATTTTTGGCATTTTTTGGAAAATATGAAATATTTTTTATTTTTTTATTTTTCGAAAAATAAAATAATTTTTAATATTTTTTTTCGATTTTTTTGGAATTTAAAACATTTTTAATATTTTAAAACATTTTTCGGTTTTCTGAAATTAAAATATTTTTAATATTTTTTATAAATAAATTATTTTTATTTTTCCTTTTTATTAAAATATTACATAATATAATATAAATAGCCGACCCGATTCGGATCTCTGGTTGGGTCCGACCAGGTCAGCCCAAACGTGAGACGGGCCCGCTTCGCGGCCCGACTTTTTTTTTTTTTTTTTTTAAAATGACGCCGTGGCGGGCGTTTGGGGACGCCCGCCCCGGCCCGACACCCGGTTCCTAGCGAAACCCTACCCGGGTCCGACCGAACTCCCGACCCGATTTCCGCCGCCCCTTAAATTGCGGAAACCCTACTCGCTCTCCAAACCGGATCCGCTTCGTGACCGGATCCGCTTCGTGACTCGGAAATCGCAAACCCTAGGTTTGCAAATCTGCGGCGCCGAGGGGGAGAGGGCAAGGCACAATCGGGGGACACGACGGCGGCGGCGGCGGCGGCGGCGGCGACGGCGGCGGCGGCGGTAGCACTACTGCACGTTCGTGGCGATGGCGGCATCAATGAGGATTGGACGACGGGGGTTGCGGGCGACGGCGGCGGTGGCGGTACGTTACCTGTCCGTGAACGGCAGCTTGAACGGCGAACGGTGGCGACGGCGGCGGCTACGGCGGTGGCGACGGCGGCGACGGCGGCGGCTACGACGGCGACAACTCAACTTCCCGATCTGGCGCGGCTTCGGCGGATCGGTCACGGCAATGGCTCCGGGGGGAAAACACGATAACAAACCCTTCGAGGCAACGGCGTCGGGACTTGAACGGCGTTCGGGCAACAACAAAAAAAACCAGATCTCACTGCGTAGATCTCGGCGAACCTTTCGGCCTTGATTTCTTCTCACTCAGGCCAGATCCGAGCCTCCACCGGCCGGATCTGACCTTCTCGAAGTCGCTCGCCGCTTGCCTTCCTCGAAGTCTCTCGGTGGAAGGTGGGCTAAGCTCGCGACTCGAGCTCTCTCTGTGCTCGCCCTTCAACCCTTCCCGATGTCTCTCAGTGAAGGATCTCCGAGCTCGCCATGCCCTCCGACGATGCTTGTGGCCACCTATTTACGGGCGAAGGAAATCTGGTCGACGGAGGGGCTCGGTCGCCGGGCTCCGGCTTGCCCACCGTTCCGCTCGGCTGAACCGGGTCCTATCGAGCTTTCGGCGAAGGCTTCGCTCAACATTAATGGCGCCCGCGATCTTATCCCCTCCAGCCGACGTTGCCCTACACTCCTCGGCCGTAGGCCAGCCTTTGCGCGTCGGCCTCCCTCGCGCGTGTGAGTTGCAGCGGCGAAGGAAAAGGAAGGAGGAAGAAGAAGAGAGAAAGGGGCCAGGGCCGAGGGTGAAGGAAAATGGGCCATAGGGGCCACGCGGAGGAGAAGAAAAGGAGAAAAAAAAAGATGGGTCAGGCTTTTGCTTTGCTTTTCTTTTTTTTCTTTTTTTTGCTTTGTTTATTAATTATCTTATTTATCCGAAATAAAATAAAAAATTAATAAAATTAACCTAATTAAAATTGAGGTGTCAACAGCTGCCCTCTTTGAAGGTGAGCTCGCAGAGGTTGCATTCAAAGACAGACTGATGCCTCAATTTTATCCATGCATGCGTAGTAGATTATATTTGGAACCTATTATTCTATGCAGAAAAAGAGTAATATAACATTACATATACTAAGACAGATAAGAAGATACTTGTAGTTACTTACCGAGAGTGAGTGAGATAGGGTGTGAACCCCGAGTTTTGGCAAGTATCAAGGCGTCATCTTACCAGGTGATATGAGGAGGTTGCTTTTCCAGGCTCGAACCATTCTTCGGTCACCCGTTAAAACAATCAATGATTTGTCTAGGACCCGAACCTTTCTTCGGTCGCCTTGATGGGAGACTGCTCTTCCAGGACCCGAACCATTCTTCGGTCGCCTGTTGGAGTAATCGGTGGTTTGTCTCGGACCCGAACCATTCTTCGGTCGCCGTGATGGGAGACTGCTCTTCCAAGACCCGAACCATTCTTCAGTCGCTTGTTGGAGTAGTCAGTGGTTTGTCTCGAACCCGAACCATTCTTCGGTCGCCGTGACGGGAGATTGCTCCTTCAGGACCCGAACCATTCTTCGGTCGCCTGTTGAGTAATCGTGGTTTGTCTCGGACCCGAACCATTCTTCGGCCATTTGTGACGGAAGTTGCTTCTCCAGACCCGAACCATTCTTCGGTCGCTGTTAAAACAATCCATGATTTGTTTAGGACCCGAACCTTTCTTCGGTCGCCTTGACGGGAGATGCACCGACCTTTCTCAGGGCATCTCATTTGTGGGTGCCTGATTTGTATCAAGGACACCAGTTGGTACCCGACCTTTCTCGGGAGATGCGCCGACCTTTCTCAGGGCATCATATTTGTTGGGGTGTCTGACTTCTGTCGAAGACACTGGTTGGAACCCGACCTTTCTCGGGAGGATGCGCCGACCTTTCTCAGGGCATCAATTTGGATAATACTTGGACGATCACAAGCATCGGAGGGGTGCCTGAGATGTCCATGTGGAAATATCGAGGATGGGTCTTGCATATACGTGAAGGTCTCTCACTGTGGTAGTTGGAATATCGAGGACGTACCTTGGATATTCATGAAGGTCTCTCACCTCCTGTAATGGGAATATCGGGCGTGCCTCGCATATTCGTGAAAGTCTCTCACCTCCTGGTAATTGGGAATATCGAGGGCGTGCCTCGCATATTCATGAAGGTCTCTCACCTCCTGGTAATTGGAATATCAAGGACGTACTTGAGATATTCGTGAAGGTCTCTCACCTCCTAGTATGGGGAATATCGAGGATGTGCCCCGAATATTCGTGAAGGTCTCTCACCTCCTGGTAAAGGGAATTTGAATGTAGCACGAGGCTTTCCTGGATTGCCGCAGGCACTTAAAAGGGGTGGAACACCTGGACAACGATGGGTACTTGACGATATGGGGATACCTAGATAGCAGTAGGTATTCCAAGAGATACTTGGTCAGTCACAAGTATCAATACTCTGGGGACAACTCGGACAGGTCGAGTGTCAGAAAAAGGGAGTATTCGAACGGTGGCCGGTACTCAAAGACAACAGGGATACCTAGACAGCAGTAGGTATTCAATGATAAAGGGATACTTGGTCAGTCACCAGTATCAATACTCCGAGGACAACTCGGACAGGTCGAGTGTCGTTAAGAGGGAGTACCCGACAAGTGGTGGGTACTTAAAGACAACAGGGATACCTAGACAGCAATAAGTATTCAACGATAAAGAGATACTTGGTCAGTCATAAGTATCAATACTCTGAGGACAACTCGAACAGGTCGAGTGTCGTTAAGATAGTACCTAGATAGTGATAGGTACCTTAAGACAAATGGGGATAGAGATATGCTTACCTGGTAATATCTCTGATCTGATCTCTAAGAGTATGTTTGTTATTTGCACAGTATGCACACATGATTGTATATGCTGTAAATTCATGAGTTGAATGAAATTCATGCATAATAATTTTGTCGATTCCGCATCTTTTGATTTCCAGGGAAGATTTTGAAAGACAACCTTCATTTAGAATATCGATGTCTTGAGCATGCCAGATGAGGGACTTTCAGTCTGAAAGGACTTTCCACTCACTCTCATGGAAAAGACTATCCTAACCATTGATGCAGGATTCATAAGGACTACACTATCTCACTGTCATCATGTCAGCAGGGGTCTGAGTATTCTCGCAAACGGTACAACTTTACCAATGTGAGAGGTCTTTGTTGAAACTGTGATGAAATCTTGGTCAGCGGCTCATCAAAGGGGACCATCAAGGTTGAAGCTGATGGACGAAAATGTTGCACGATCATCTCCGGGTTTACAAGTCAAGAACCCTGCGAAAAGAGATAGAGTAATCTTGCTCGTACTTCTTCGAGCGATGTTTATAGACATATGAAATCCTACATTAATTGAAGTGCCCCTAGTCTGAAGAGACTTTTACAATGGGAATGTAACGGAGATTTGGCTCACATGTAAAAGGGTGAGAGTTCGTGACTGTCATGGCATTTGTCACTAGTCTTTCTTGTCAGATGGAGGTTCTATGAACCACAACAACAACTTTTCTTGGCTGTATTTTTGACTGGGGGGCATTGGCCTTGCTTTTACCAGGCACACTGCTTTTTTCATGCCCCTATTTTTATTCTTGTCGTTGGAGGAACTGGCCTAGGCAAGTTCAATCAAAGCACCGTTATTAGACTCTTGAGTCTTCATCTTCATGGTGCTCTTCAAAATATCTTTGCTTAAATGGCAGTAACTTCTGTTTTGTCTCAATGTGAGGGTAAAATTACAGACTCACTTGGGTTGTACAATGAATACAAGTGCATAGAGAAAGAATTGCTCTTCGTCATTCTAGGGCACTTAAATTAATGTGAGTGTTCATATGCAATAAAGACACCCAAAGATTGATGCAAGTGCGAGCAAGAAAATTTCTATTTCTCTTCTCACCTTGTGATGCTGTTTTGTCTCCGATCTGCCCCAATGTGGGGTGGTTCTTGACGAGGATATGAGAGAAGCTTCACCAGTGTATGGGGCTCAATGGGGTGAGCGATGGAATGCCTCTCACTATTTTGGTTATCATACCATTCGCGAGAGAACTCTTTACCCTACAGCCATGGAATCTTCTGCACTCATCTCACAAGTGTATAGATGGGGGACTGTGTGTAGGATATGGCTTGCCTTTCATCATTCTGACGCGCCTCATCCAGTATGCTCGATTAATCTTGTATTCTTCATTTAGCTGTCTATTCTAATAATTTTCAATGGAATCTGTGATTTAGACAGACAAAATCATCATGCAAAAATCCATTTGTAAAAGGCATGTAGTATTATAAATATGATGGAGTTTGGACTCTTCAAAACAAGTGAATGGTTTTGGCTCAAAAGACCTTCTTGGTAGCTTTAAAGGTCAACGAATAGTATTGTTAAGCCTTGAACATCAAAAGGGTTATTCACAAAGGGTGTCGATGGTTGTCCCTATTGATTAGGGATATGACACATGAATGATCAGCCGGGGTTGGGAATCTGATCGGGCATCTTTGTTTCTTTTTCCTTGCTTGGATCACTTGGTTTGCCCTGTTTAACCATTTGATCTGGCTCTTGAATTCCAATGCCTCCTGTCAATATGAGTTCAGAGAGTGAGTGTTAGAAATGATGCCAAATTACCTTTCCCCCAGAGTTTATTTGTGCTGGTTCTTAGGAAAGTTCTTGATGGCCTCTTTTACATTTCAATGCTTTCCTTCTGTGGAATTTTTCCTTCTGCCTTTGATCAGGCAAAGTCATGTACCTCAAGCTTCTATAGAATTTGAGATGGACAATCAAAACTTCCAGTTTTCTAATAGCAATTACTTCTTGCAAGAGCATGTGTCTGGAACAAGTGTGAGGCTTCAATTCTAAGATTGTTGACTGGGACAGAAGATTTCTTTTAACCAGACTGGTTCCTGAATGACGCATCCTTTACACCGAGCTGGGCAAAATTGACAGGGATTACTCTTACGCGTCTGCCTGGGTAATGTCAATTTGCTCAAGTTATGCCATCGAGTTTGCTTCTTGATTTTTTACACTTCCTTAAAGGCTGGTCATTACCATTCATTTTTCCTTATCGAGTCAAACACACATTTTTGATGGTGTAAATACATCACTCATATATAAAGGTGCATAAGCATTTTCATTCTGATAGAGAAGTGCTTGGCAATGCCAGACTACTTTTTTATAGCATCAAAATTAACTGGTTTGGAGAATTCCCGCCCATCCATTTCAGTCAGAATCAAGGCTCCTCCAAAGAGTATCTTCTTTATTACATAAGGACCCCTGTAATTTGGGGCGAACTTGCCTCCGAGCTCTGGAAAGATTGGCAGCGTCTTTCTCAAGACTAGCTCATTTACCTCGAAGTGCTTGGGTCGTACCTTTTGATTGAACGATCGAGCTACCCTTTGCTGGTAACACTGACCATGACAGAGGGCTTTCAGTCGTTTTTCGTCGACCATATTCAGTTGTTCGAGCATTTGTTGCGTCCATTCTTCCTTGGACAATCCTGCCTGGGATAAAATTCGCAGGGAAGGGATTCCTACTTCCACAGGCAAAACCGCCTCCATGCCGTAAACCAGGGAAAAAGGTGTTGCCCCAGTGGAGGTTTGAATCGAAGTTCGATATGCTGTTAGTGCGAAGGGTAACCTCTCATGCCAGTCACGGTAGTTTTCAGTTGTCTTGGATAGGATTTTCTTGATGTTCTTGTTGGCGGCTTCCACGGCTCCATTCATTTGTGGATGATAAGGGGACGAGTTCAGATGTTGGATTTTGAACTCAGAAAACAATTGATCAATCAACTTGTTGTTCAGGTTTGACCCGTTGTCGGTGATGATGGCTTCCGGTACGCCATAACGGGCGATTATGTCACGTCTGATGAATTTCATAACGTTTCGTGCAGTTACGCTTGCATAGGATGCGGCCTCGATCCATTTTGAGAAATAGTTGATTGCGACCAAAATGAACCGGTGCTCATTTGATGCCTTTGGATTGATTGTGCCAATCACATCAATGCCCCACATTGAAAATGGCCACGGCTCAGATAACTGATGCAATTCGTTGGAGGGACATTTATCTTGTCCCCGTGGATCGACAACGATGACACTTCGCACATGGTGAGCACAATCGCTCTCTAAGGGGAACCGACAACTAACAATCTCATTATTTTCTTGGCCAACATACGTCCATTCATGTGAGGGCCACATACTCCCCATGTATTTCTTGCATTATTTGTGTGGCTTCATTTGCATCCACACACCTTAGCGAGGCGAGTTATATGATCTTTTGTACAAATTTTCACCGTGACGAAAAACCTCGAAGCCATTTTCATAAGGTATTTTTGATCGGAGGAGTGCTTTTTTAGGGAATTCACCTTCGGATGTATTTCATGATGTCGTAATACCAGGGTTTCCCGTCGGGTTCTTCGATTATAGTCATGCAGTGGGCCTGTCTTGTCAGGACTTCAATCTTCAAAGGCTCTACTTCTAACCCCTTCGTTACTTGTAACATATATGATAGTGTTGCTAGTGCATCAGCAAACTGGTTATGAATTCTAGGTAGATATTCAAACGAGATGTCCCTGAATTCTCCTACCAATTCTTCTAAGTAGTCGTGATAAGGCACTAGTTTGGCGTCTCTTGTCTTCCACTCGCCCACAGTCTGGAGGATGATTAAGGCGGAGTCACCGAACACTTTTAGTTTTGACACTTCCATTCCAATAGCTGCTTGTAGGCCGAGGATGCATGCTTCATATTCAGCTATATTGTTGGTGCATGGAAATATCAATTTTGCAGCCACATGATGATGTTGCCCATTTGGGGATATCAAGACCGCCCCAGTGCCTGAACCTAACAAATTTACAGCTTTGTCAAAGAACATAGTCCATGTGTCCTCTTCTACTATTGAAATTCGATCATCTGGGAAATGATCCTCGCGTACTTCTTTAGGGAAATCTGCTAACATATCAGCAATCACTCGACCTTTAACTGATTTTTGCGACATCACCTGGATGTCGAATTCTGAGATCAGGATTTGCCATTTGGCCAATTTTCCCACCAAGGCCGGGCAACTGAGCAAATACTTGATCGGGTCACTTTCAGTTACAAGGAATGTCTGGTAATGCAAGGTATACTGCCGGAGTCTGTGTAACACCCATACCAATGCAGCACAGGTCTTTTCTGATTTGAAGTAGTTTTGTTCTGATGTGGTGAACTTTTTACTCAAATAGTAAATGGCTCGTTCCTTCCCATCATGGGGTCCTTTACGTGCCAACATTGCACCTAGGGATTCACCGTTGATGGTAAGGTAGAGGGTCAAAGGGTGTCTGAGTCGGGTACTAAAACCGGGGTTTCATCGGGTACCGCTTTAAATTTTCAAACGCCCGGTCGCAGTCATCATCCCATTCGATTTGTGCATCTTTCTTGAGAAGTTTAAAGAAAGGTTTTGCGGTTTTAAAGTTTGAAATGAATCGCGCAATGTAATTTAATCTTCCCGGGAGGCTCCGGACTTCTTTCACGTCGAGGGAGGAGGCATCTCAAATATCGCTTTAGTTTTTGACGGGTCCACTTCTATCCCTTTACAGCTCACAATGAATCCAAGTAATTTACCAGAGGTCGCCCCGAACACACATTTTGTTGGGTTCAAGCGCAACTTGAACTGGCGAAGTCGATCGAATAATTTTTCCAGGGTCTTCACATGGTCTTCTCCATGTCTGGTTTTGGCGATCATGTCATCGACATATACTTCAATTTCTTTATGCATCATGTCATGGAAAAGGGTGACCATGGCACGTTGGTAAGTTGCTCCGAGCGTTTTTCAAAAAAGGCATGACCTTGTAGTGAAAAGTTCCCTATGGAGTAATGAATGCCGTCTTTTCCTTGTCTTCCTCCATTTTTATTTGATTGTATCCCGAGAATTCATCCATGAAAGAGAAAAGTTTGAATCCAGCAGTACTATCCACAAGAACGTCTATGTGAGGTAGTGGAAATCATCCTTTGGGCTTGCTTTGTTCGGATCGCGTGTCGACACAAATCCGGATTCGACCATCTTTCTTCTTTACTTTGGTACAATGTTTGCCACCCAACTAGGATATTGCGAGACTTCGAGGAAGCCTACCGCCAGAGCTTCATTACTTCTTCTTCAATCTTTTTGACAATTCGGGTTTAGCTCTTCTTAGCCGCTTTCTTAGGGCCACATCGGGGTTGGTTGGCAAGCTATGCTCCACGACCATTGGATCAAGGCCTGGCATATCGGCATAAGACCATGCGAATACATCTTGATATCTCTTTAGGAGGGCAATTAAGCTTGCATCTTCTTCTTCAGGAAGGTTCGCGCCAATCTTTATCTCCCTTGGATCTTCTGTGCTGCCTAAATTGACAATGATGGTGTCTTCAATAGTAGGGGGCCTTGCTTCTTCATGGCGCTTCCAATTCCATTGAATTTCGTCGGAATCATCAAAATCATCATCTGAGTCATCAGAATTGCTATCATGGCTACTTACGGTGCTAGTTTGGACCGTTCCCATACCCTCGCCTGCCACTATATTATTCATGTGTCATAGAGTAGATAGGCTAAGGGAACAAATAAGGTTAGTAGCATGCATGCTTCTTTCTTTTGAAAAGGTGATAAATTGCTTTTAAAGATTAAAGACAAGGAAACATGAGGAGACCCGGGCCTCGATTTCTTCTTTCATTTGACTACTGGCTATCATCAACGGGCCGGTTTGGTGTGTCTCCTCATGCCCTCAAAATGTTTTCAACTTTATTTATTAGTAGACGGATTTACGGGGTGGTTTCAAAAATAGTTCCTTGACTGGAACCGTTGTTGAAAACAAAGCAAGCCGAGACTTTAAGAAATATGTACAGTCCCACGTAGGGGAGTATGCGAGGAGTTAAAAATGATTCTACTCGAGCGGGCCGCACCCATTTCCCGATGGTCCCTCGTTGATAGCGCCCACGAAGAAGTCTTCATACCGGTTGCCAGCCACGTCTCCTTGTGCTCCGGCTTTGTGGATTTCGGATCATCCACGTCTCCCCATCCATCAGGGACGATGTTATGGTGATGATCATAGAAACTTTGGGGAATTGAATAATTGACATAGTAGTCAAATTTACCACTTGGTTGGCCCAAAGTGTCTATGATTGCTTCTCCTTTATGCGCCTCCTTAGCATGCTCAGGGAACATGGTACGGGTGTTGGGTACCACGAGGAGGTGATCATTGCCAAAACACAGCCATGGAGATCGGAACGTGAATACCCCAACATCCAAAAGATCTTGGACCTTGTCTCTCAGGATGGTGCAATCATCTAGCGAGTGTCCTAATTCCCCTGAATGGTAATCGCATTGCTTGGATGGATCATAATCAAGGAAGTACTCGGGGGTAGGATGGTTCAATTCTCTGCCGATTATCCCTTGCTATAGGAGGATGGGGAAAATAATGGCCATTGATTTAGGAAGAGGCGAATATGGTCGTGTGCTTCTTAGGGATAAGGGTAGCCTTGCCCCTCGCCAAGTCATGTCAGTCGGGTCTTCTTCATTTACTACTAGCTCCTCATTATGACGAGAGCGGAGTGCACTGGTAGCTTGAGCGAAGTTTTCTGTCAAATGATGTACAGCCTCACGTAATTCTTCAACTTGGTGTTGAAGTTGGATGAACGAGAAGTTATCGCTTGTCTCTTCTAATTGCTCTTCCTCAATGGCACCTATGAAAATGTCCTCGAACATGGTGGTCATGTCATCTGGCCCCTCCTTTTTTATAAGTGAGGGCCAACTTATGTCTTCCTGGATTATGGGCAATTTCACGCTTTCGGGGTTAAACCATTTTGGAGTATCCACTTCCTCTTCCTCATGCATCATCTTGGCTGGGCCTGGGAAAGTTTCCTCGAGACGGGGATATACAAGGTCGACTTTTTTCTTTGCTTTTCTATCTGGGGAATATCCCAAACCGATAATATAGGGTCTTCTCTGAGCTTCAATAGGCTGACGAATGCCCTAGCCTCTCCTACCAAGCCCTTGTCCTGGAAGGAAACCGTGTCCTACCATGATTTTTCCTACCATGATTGCAGCACTTGATATCTCGGGGACGAGGGGCAAAGTCCCTCGAGTTTCGTGTATAGTAGACACGAGCTCGAACGATTGATAGCTAGCTTCGCTCTTGTCAGTAGGTTCAACATAAGGAATGGCTGTCTCATGGTAGATGCGGTGATCTTCTTCTCCTCGGACCGTGATCAGTTTTCCTCCAACCACGAACTTCACGCTTTGGTGGAGGCTCGAAGGTACTGCTCCTGCGACGTGTATCCATGGGCGCCCTAAAAGGAAATTGAATGCAGTGGGGATATCCATCACCTGGAACAAAATTTTGAATACGGTTGGGCCAATTTGAATGTCGAGCTCGATCTCTCCCCTTTGTTTCCTTCTTTGTTCCATCGAATGCTCGAACAAGTCTTGGGTACTGGATCCATGATCTTTCTATTTTAAGGCGACAGTGTCGCTAGTGGACATATGTTAAGAGCAGATCCGTTGTCAATCGCACTCGAGCGACGTGAGATGCGTTGCACTTGACTGATATGTAAAGGCCCTTGGTGTGTCCTCTACCCTCCTCGGGAATCTCTTCATCGAAAATGCCATTTGATCCTTTAGAAGGATGGTGCCGACAAATTCCTCGAGTTTGTCATGCTCAATAGTTTCAGGAACATGTACTTCACTTAGTACCTTCATGAGGGATTTCTGGTGCTTGACAGATGTCTGAAGTAATTCTAGCAAAGAGATATGTGCTGGTGATTTCCGTAATTGTTCCACCACATTGTACTCGCTGGCTTTAACTACGGCAAAAACTCCTTGGCTTCTTCGTCAGTGACAGGTTTGGCAGGCTGCGTATTGGCTTGAGCATAGGTTCATCCAGATCTCGTGACTAAGCCAACATCGAGGTTGTAGGACCATGGTACCGCATTGTTGCCTTCGTATTTGTAGGGTCAGGGGGATCTCAATGACTATAGGCCGCCTGGCATCGATGCTTGAACTATGGCTCCTTTCCCTTCAAAGACGCCCTCAGGTGGGGTGGAATCATTCTTCTCCCTCTTTGTGTTTAGTGTGGCAAATTCTTCATCCCAATTGATGACGACTTGCGATATGGTAGAGACCATGCCAGTGCGGCCGGCGTACACAATTATTCCGGCCTCTATCATTCTTAATACCCTTTCCTCCATTATTGCAAAGGGTGGTATTTCATCATCTGGATAATACTCGGTTTCTACTAGCCCTCGATAAATGCCAGCCATATGTGCATTGACATTTCTGATTTGACCGGCTTCAGAACTGAATATCATGTTTACTTTGTCAACATGATCAGGGAGCAGATTGCTTTGGACATTTGGCTTTGCAGTTTGGAATGAGAAGGCCTTAGTATCCAGCAAGTTCTGGATCCGATGCTTAAGGATGAAACACTCGTCAGTTGAATGGCCTACTTCTCCCATGTGATAGTCACATTTTTTGGACGGGTCATAGTTGGAGAAGTTTTCAGCATTGGGTCGTCTTGGCTTAGTTGAAAGGAGGCTCTTGTTTCGGAGGATTGCCAAAACCTGGGAGGGAGATCCAGGAAGCGGAGTGAATTGTCTTCGGTTGTTGTAGCGCTGGGGTGGACGGCTATTATTCTGTTGTTGGCCTGTGCTTGTCTGAACAGTCGGGAGATGATCGGTGTTTGCAGTGTAGGTGGCATTGACATCAATTAAGGATTCTTTATCTTTTTTCATGTTGAGCCTTCACGACGGTGCGGGGCTCGATAAACCAGCCGTCCCTTAAACTGTTTCAATCAAGCTCTCCACTGGAATGAGTTGATTGAATGATTTAGCGATTGTAGTCACCATCCGATTGCGGTATTCGAAAGGGAGGGTTTTGATGAACATTTTCTCAATTCAAAGTCAGTTGGCTCAAGACTGATCTGGGCGGCGAGATTCCTCCATCTAATAGCATATTCTTTGAAGGATTCCTGCTTTTTCTTTTTCGTGCGATCGAGATCCTCATGAGAAGGGGTAATGTCCATTATGAATTTGTACTGCTTGAGGAATGCTTCACCTGCTTCACTCCATGTCTCAATGAGGTTTATGTTCTTTTTTATGTACCACCTCAAGGCGGGACTTACCGGCTTGACTGAACAACTGGATCATTAAAGGTTCGTTATTAACGTCTTGGGTCATCCGAACCAAATACATCTGCAAGTGAGCTCTTGGGCAGGTCGTGCCATCGTATTTCTCGAACTCAGGCATTTTGAATTTTTCCGGCATTTTGACCTTAGAGTAGATGGAGAGGTCTGTTGGAGTAGGATCTTGAAGGCCATGCAATTGTTTTAGCCTCTCTTCAAGCTTCTCAAGGCGTTTGTCATGTTCAGTCTTAGACAAACTGTTGGGCTTTGCTTTCTCAACCATGATTTGGTGCGTATCATCCTCCAATTCGGGCATGTTATCATCAATATCTCTTCCTTGATCACCTCGGGTAGACAATTGCGGTAACAATACTTCGATTGAGGCTGGGGCGGGAGCCAATTTGCCTTGGATGGAATCTATCTGCTTTGAGAGTTGTTGAAGAACATTGAAGACTTGCTTCATTTCACTTTCCATAATATCGACACGGCTTGGTACATTTTCTTCGGCCATTCTATCTTTTGGATTTGGCGAATACGACTATGGTGTGATTACCTGCATAAAAAAAGGAGAGAACGTAAGCCAGGAAACGTATGGAACACTGGCCCATGGCAAGGGTCACGTCATTTTTATTTATTAACAGGAGATTTATACAATGCCAAAAGGGTTTTTTACACAAGTCAAAACGACCCTAGATATTAACATTAGGAATATTCACATCAAAAGTCTCGCTGCCCATTTTATATGCGATGGGAAGCTCCAGTCTTGTGAAGCCGCTTGCTTCTTCGTACTAGCTTCAATACGTGTCTCCTGCTTGTCTCCAAGCTCTTTTCAAGAGATTCGATTCGTCCATGCAGGGTAAGTTTATCAACTACATCGGGGATTACTGGTCGCAGCTCCTTGGGAATTATATGGTTGAGGATGTAGAATGTTGATGCATGATGAACTTTTTCTTGT
Source organism: Eucalyptus grandis (assembly GCF_016545825.1). Lineage (NCBI taxonomy): Eukaryota > Viridiplantae > Streptophyta > Magnoliopsida > Myrtales > Myrtaceae > Eucalyptus > Eucalyptus grandis. Next base: position 24,117,414 of record NC_052618.1, on the reverse strand, counting down.
CCCTTTAACCTTCTGGGCACAACAATCCTTTCAATGTGACATCTACTCCATGCGTTCTGAATTATGCGGATCTCCTCCAAGTAGTTGTAGTTTGTACGGGTGAAAAAGATTCGGAACAATCCCGATTTGAGCGGTGGCGGGATTTCTTGGAGGACTCTATACTGACGAGCCACCCTATATGGATACTATGAGGTAGCTCCGGAGAGGCCCAGCAATGGGATGGGGTCGTAATAATTAAGCGCAAAGCGCGCCTCTCCTGCCACGAACCACTTAGCTCGCCATAGGAATGTCTCGGGGACAGGGTTTCTTAATAAGTTAATCCATCGAGAATATTCCTCGTTGGGAGAGTATTTTTCCAAGCTTTGAAACTTTTGCAAGGGTGTTTGAATTCATTGATTTCAAATATTTGCATGAGGTGCCGAATCCTTTGATATGGGAAAAGAACCACATTTGTAAAATTTCTGGGGCGGCCCTCATGACTTTTTCTTTTTTTTCTTTAAAACGATTAAGGGATAAAAACGTTTCGGCTAAAACCATGTTCACATATCCTGCTCCAAAAATGACTTGATTTACCACCCATGTGATTGAAGGATTTATAGCATTCTTTCGATGGGGAAAGATAATAAAACCAAAGAATGCTAAAAGGAAGATCTTGGCTTTTTGGGTCATTGATTGTTTTTCAAAGCATTCGGTTAAAGATGACAAAGGAAAAGCATTGTTGTTGGCTTGAACAATTTCTCTTACCGAATGATTTTTAGAAACCACGATAGACTAACCACAGGGGTCAATGCCGATTGGTGGCATGGCAAGCTCGCTTCCCAGGGGCATTCTTATGGCGAGACTATATTCTTCTAGAGTCGGAGTCAGTTCAAATTTGCCGAACATGAAGGTGGATGCTTCAGGGCACCAGAAATGTGGTAATGCTTGCATGACCCCAGAATGGATATTGATTTGGAGCAATGGGAGGAGATAACCGATTCTTGTTTTGACGCACTCTTGGCCAAGTTGATCTAATTGTTTCCACCATCGAGAAGCTCTCCTTTGGGGTAGGAATGAACCCGGATATCAAATCTTCCCATCGCATATAAGAAAGGGAAATATACAACTTTGACCCTATTTTGCCATGAGCCGGAAAAGACTAAGTAAAGGTAAAGAAATCACTTTGCTTTTAAATAAAATGGCAAGCACAAAGACATATAGATGGGATGTGCGGCTCGATTTCTAACTCAGAAGGATTGGTGAGATTAAAAGGATATCCGCCCGTCGCAGTCTCGCGTTAGCGGCATACCCTCTTAACCTCGGCTAAGAAATTCGGGAAAAGAAAGGCGACCTCTACATCGCAGTCTCGCGTTCGAGTCGTATCTTTCTTAACACCATCCTAGAAATCCTATGGCGGCCTGTGTCCGCGGTCGGGTTAATGCCATGTGTAGTGTTTAAAACAGTAAAGCATGCACAAAACATTTTATTTTAACAAAATAAAAACTTTAAGCTACTACCCTGCACAAAAGAAAAAAACAAGTCAGTAAAGGGTTTAAACAAGATAAAATGGCCTAAATCCTCAAATGTCCCCGCGAGTCGCCAAGGCTGTCGCGACCTCTTTTTTCAACGCCCGCAATCGGGTACGAGCTCTAAAGGAGGCTAATGGCTCGGCTGAAATTAGTTAAGCCCGGACTCTCCCAAGTCCACCAATTCACGACTTTAATAGTTTAAGTTTTTAACTTGTAAATCAATTTTTAAAATGGAGTCGCCACTAATCGATTTGGGGTGGGTTGATTAGAAACCTAAGTGAAGTATCGGAGAAATACTCACTCCTGCGCAACCAGAGAAATTAGGATCGGGGACTTGATTACATTAGTTAATCACTAATGCCCTTTCGGTACCTAATCTTGTTTAAACCCTAAGGTTTTTTTTTGGATGTTCAAGGGATTTTCCATGCATTTTGGGAGGAAAAACATTTTTGAGTCATTTTCTAATTTTTTGGACACAAAGGGATTTTTGGTATTTTTTTGGAAAAATACAAGTCTTTTTGGCTTTTTCTGAATTTTTTGGCTTTTTCATGAATTTTTGGCATTTTTGGAAAATATGAAATTTTTTTGATTTTTGATTTTTCGAAAAATAAATTTTTTTTAATATTTTTTTTTTCGATTTTTTTGGAAATTAAAACATTTTTGAATATTTTAAAACATTTTTCGGTTTTCTGGAAATTAAAATATTTTTAATATTTTTTATAAATAATTTTTTTTTTTTTCCTTTTTTATTAAAATATTACATAATATAATATAAAAAAGCTGACCCGGTTCGGATCCGCTGGTTGGGTCCGACCCGGGTTAGCCCAAAACGCAGATGGGCCCGCTACGCGGGCCCGACTTTTTTATTTTTTATTTTTAAAACGACGCCGTGGCCGGGCGTTTGGGGACGCCCGGCCCGGCCCGACGACCCGGGTTCCTAGCGAAACCCTACCCGGTCCGACCGAACTCCGACCCGATTTCCGCCGCCCCTTAAATCGCGGAAACCCTACCCGCTCTCCAAACCCGGATCCGCTTCGTGACCCAAAATCGCAAACCCTAGGGTTTGCGAATCCGCGCGCCGAGGGGTGAGAGGGCCAAGGCACAACCGCGAGGACGACGGTGACGGCAGCGGCGACAGCGATGGCGGCGGCGGCGGTAGCACTACCTGTTCGTGGCGATGGCGGCATCAATGAGGACTGGACGACGGGGGGGTTGCGATGGCGACGGCGACGGTGGCGGTACGTTACCTATCCGTGAACGGCAGCTTGAACGGCGAACGGTGGCGACGGCGACGGCTATGACGGCGGCAACTCAGCTTCCCGATCCGGCGGCCGGCGGATCGGTCACGGTAATGGCTCCGCGGGGGGAAAACACGACAACAAACCCTTCGAGGCAACGGTGTCGGGACTTGAACGGCGTTCGGCGGCAACAACAAAGACAAAAAAAACCAGATCCGCTGCGTAGATCTCGGCCGGACCTTTCTTGGCCTTGATTTCTTCTCACTCGGGCGATCCGAGCCTCCACCGGCCGGATCTGACCTTCTCGGTCGCTCGCTGCCGCCTTCCCGAAGTCTCTCGGTGGAAGGTGGGCTGAGCTCGCGACTCGAGCTCTCTCTGCGCTCGACCTTCAACCCTTCCCGACGTCTCTCGGTGAAGGATCTCCGAGCTCGCCACGCCCTCCGACGATGCTTGCGGCCACCTCTTTATAGGCGAAGGAAATCCGGTCGACGGAGGGGCTCGGCGCCGGCCTCGGCTTGCCCACCGGTTCCGCTCGGCTGAACCGGTGTCCCATCGAGCTTTCCAAATGGCTCGCTCAACATTAATGGCGCCGCGATCTTATCCCCTCCGGCCGACGTCGCCCTACACTCCTCGGCCGTAGGCCGTCCTTTGCGCGTTGGCCTCCTCGCGCGCGTGAGTTGCAGCGGCGAAGGAAAGGGAAGGAGGAAGAAGAAGAGAGAAAGGGGCCGGGCCGAGGGTGAAGGAAAATGGGCCGTAGGGGCCACGCGAGAGGGAGAAGAAAAGGAGAAAAAGATGGGCTGAGCTTTTGCTTTGCTTTTCTTTTTTCTTTTTTTTTTTGCTTTGTTTATTAATTATCTTATTTATCCGAAATAAAATAAAAACTTAATAAAATTAACCTAATTAAAATTGAGGTGTCAACACCTGTACCCGAGGGTAGGTTCCAAGTTCCAAGCGAAACCTGTAAGGAACCGCGAACCGCTCACCCCTAATATTACTATCTCCTTATTTTACTTACATCAACTCAAATATAAATAAGTAGGTTAGGTTTAACATTTAAATGAGCAATGATGTAAAAAGAATAAATGCATAAAGACTTGCACTTTTTCATCCATTTTTTGACTTCTGACTCCCCCTTTCACCTTAAATTGACCATAATATCTCTTATAGGTCCCATATTTAAAAGTATTTCTTATCTTTTTTTCTTCTTTTTCTTTGGAAATTCTTATGCATTTAGAATTGAAAAAAGAATATGCAATTGCCAAAGGTTTGATTGGATTGTCTTATAATGCAATTACAATTATCATAATTATCTCGTCAACACCTAATTATTCCACTTAATCAACCCTATTTTTCAGTTTTGTCAATATAGTCCTTAAGTTTGGGCCATATTTTAATGTAGTCTTTCCTGCTAATTGCCACCTAAAATTACTCATGTGGTGTCTAGTCAGTGCCGGTTGTCCTAAGTGGTGTGCTAACATGGGCAATTTGTTGATTTCCATGTTGCAATTTATGATCACAATTGACAGGAAAGATTACATTTAAATATTGCACAAATGTGTATGATTATACTAACAAAATTGAAAAGTTAAAACTGAATTGACATCTGTATTTTAGGTATAAGACTAAATTCATAATTTTCCCAAACATTACAATAATCACTCCTTCAATGGACACATGTATAAGCATTTTTGGGATAAGTACACTAGAAGTGCCTTAACTTCGGTGTGATGCTCACTTAAGTGCTATAAATTTGAAAAATCAATCACTTGAGTGTCAATTCTAATTTGCGTTGCCAGGAAATCTAACGTGGACACCAATTGTTCTATGTGACATTGCCAGCACTAAGGTGGACAATTAATAGTAATCTCAAATATAAAAAAAAAACCCATGTACGAATTCGAAATTAATTAAAAAATACATGATTTTTAGTTGACGCATTAAAAAAGGTAAAAAAAAAATTGAGATTTAAGTTTTTGATCGCGACAGAGCCCATTTCTCAACCAAAAAGTGATGCTTTCGTTTCTTTCTTTAATATTGTTGTTTTTAAACAATTTTCAACTTGTTTTCTAGAAAAAAAAAAACTCATAAAGTCAAATGGTTAACTTTTGGATTGACATTTTGATCAACCCTTTGACCAAGTCAATCTCAAGTCAAAAATTGGTTTTTCAACAAAAAAAAAAAAATACCATTTAGCTTTAATTTCACTTTTCTCAAGTCAATTTTTCAAAAATTCAAAGATTTGACTCAAAAATCAACATTTTAGGAAAAATTAACTAAATGGTTGATTTTTTTATCAAACCTTTGACCAAAAAAATAGTTAAACTTGCATGTTGAAAATTTCGCAAAATTAGGTTAACTTGCATGTTCAAATCGATCAAAAATAAAATTACTGTTGTTTTAGCCATAATTAGGTGTAGTTCATTTTACTACATTTGGTCTATGGACTATTCTAAATTTGCTCGTGTGTTCAATTTCGCAATTTGTCATGTCAAAAGACAAATTGTCATTTTAAACCCTAATTAGGGGGTCAAAATCGATTCTTCATAATCTACAAACGGACAATTGTTTTCCACTTGTTTTCTTAACATAAATCCAAATCCATGGTGTGTCAATTTTGAAAATTTGCATTAAAGCTTCCCAATTTGAGGGATTTCACTCTCTTGAAGGTAAGAAAACTGAGTCATTGAGTCTTAATCGAAGAAATTAAGTTGACTCATTCAAGACTAGGCTTTAATTGCAGGAATCTAGGTCCAATTTTAATATTAGACACCAATTCATTTTTGGCCTAGGTTTCAACACTTCAATTCAAAGTCAATTTGAATACATCGATTGATCTTATACATGGGAAATTAGTTTAATAGGGCTATTGCAACATTAATTGAATTCAATTTCTATTAATTTGCAATTTTGGCTAATGAATTGCAAAATTGATTATTTTAGGAGGCTCAATCTTAAGTACTCATGATTTTAGTCTATTTTTTTTCATAATAATCACTCAAGTAAGTCATAGAGGTTCCATAAATCATATTTATGAAATTTAATTGGCTCAATTGAATTGAAATTGATCAATTTCTCCTCAAATCATGTAAGTTTTCTCTTCAATTTGGTCATTGAGAGATCAAATTGCATAAATTTTGAGCCTTTAAAGGCCACAAATGTGTGAACCAGCCAAAATTGGACAAAATCAATCAAGAACCAGTCAAATCGGCATGAAAAAATTTGACCAGTTCAACTAGCCACTGGTAGGGCAGGCCAATTAGGCCCTTTATCGATTGATTCTGGACCTCCGACAACCAATTCTAGGACCCTCACTATGCAAATTTCACTTCTATGCCCTCAATTTCTATGATTTTGCAGATTGGCTCTTGAATTTCGTGAATTTGGAATTTGACCCCTAATCGGGCCCTTAAGTGCAATTCTCATTGTTAACTCGAATTTTCGTTAATCGGGCCCATCCGATCAATTGCTCGATATCTCTTAATGGTGATTAGACTTTTAAAATCATAATTTGGTCGTTAGAGTTAGATTTCTACCATCAGATCGAACCGACAAATGAGATTGACCGATTTAAGGTAGTATAAATAGCCTTTTTCCCTCCAAAATTGGGTGGGGGGGCTTCATTTTTACAAAAAATTCATCTCCCTCCTCTTTGTGTTGTTTCTCATCCAAAAATCTCTCTCTTTTCCTCTCTCACATGGCTATTGTCCCTCTGTTGATTCAAGCCTCTGATGGCGTTGCCTTTGGCCGTACTACCTCCTTCAATCCCTACCTCTCCTTCTGGCTTTCGATGGAAGCATCAACTAGCTTTGGCGGTGGCTTAATCCATCCGATCAAGCCACTCGATTGAACTAGGCAGATCATTGATGTGGGCATCGGTGATCTTGCTGCTGGAATTACTGACCCAAATCGAAGATCTAGCAACTTTCTTCTGCAGTTCAACCACCACGAGCTTCATCTTCCAGGAGTCTCCGACCCTTTGGTGGTCAAGGCATTAAAGATTGGCCACCAAAAAACCACCGGTGGCCCCTTTTTCCTCCATTGGTGGACAGAACCAATCCATCCCGAATCAGTCCAACTTAGAGGATCAAACTGGTGCTGTTCGACAAGATTCTAGCATCTCAATCACCACCATCAGCCCTCTAGTGTAACCTCAACCTCACTGTGGTTAGGGTTTAGAAGATCCATTGGAAAATCTCCAGTGACGATTGCGACACCCAAATTTTCTTTCCTTTTCTTGCTAGCTAAGTTAAGCATATTAAAGACTAAGGTCACAACTTAAGTTGAAACACCAAATGTCCTTTTAGCCCAGCCACAACCCTACTTCGTGCATGGGAGGACTAAAATCAGAAAAATTTATCCTTCCCAACGTGGTCACCAGGTGGAATGCAAAAGAAAGGGGGATTGCACTTTAATTTTATTCTTCCTTTATTTTTCTCCCTTTCTTACTTGAAACATGTAGCTTCATCAGCCCATTCTATTTTCATGAACGCTTTAGCTCCTTCTCTCTAGACGACACCCCACCACTTTCTTCCGTCATTTTTCTTCCTGCGCCCAAACCAGACCCCTTCTCAGCCTCCTCATCGGTCCGTGCCTTCTACCAGTAGCGAGACCATTGCGATTTTTCCTTGATTGGAGCCATCACCATCGGGGGCAACGCCCCTTAGCTCGTTCCACATCTCCTCCCTTCTCTATAAGTGAGCCTAGGCAAGTAAAGCTTCGATTAGTCTGATGTAAAGCTACTAATAGCGTTATGAGTGCACGGATTTGCTTGGCCTTGCTATGCATGTGGAAATCGAGGCTCAGTTTCGCAATTTAGGAGTAGAAGTCAGGCATTGAAGCTCTATCCAAAGCTGGGTCGGGAACATCTGGTTCTAGTTCTCTACTATCCGAATGCACAAGTGGGGCTGTCCTTAGGGCCTAGGGGTGCGAAAAAGCTTCTCACGGCCTTGTATGCATGATCTATGAACTGTGGTTGTTGTTGAGTTTGAAGTTAGGCGTTGTAAGTGTCCGCTCTTGTACGATATGGACTTCTAACGTTGTTGACTATTGCAAGTCAGTTTTGAGCGCTGAGGTGTGCACGATCAACAGCCCATAGACCCTTGTCTTCCTCTTAGGTTCTGTTAGACAAGATTCTAGCCTACGATCATGCAGGTCAAGGAAATTAAAAGGCTTGGGGAACACCGGAACCCTATCTGACGTCCCTGCACCAATTTCTTTTTTAGTTAAGTTGGTTTAGTAGGTGACTTCGAGCTGGAGTGAGGAGGTCTAAAAGCGGGCATGTGTGTGCCCATGAGGCATGAGAGAGAGAGAGAGAGGATGGTGCGCTAAATTTGGGCAGGTAATTCAGTAGGTTTCAAGTGAGAGCAAGTATAGTCCATGAGCCAGTGAGGTCAGGTAAGTTCTAGTGCATTTTGTGAGTAAACCAGGAGTTAGTGTGCTGATCCATATTTCGGCTTGGGGCTTACATGATCCGAGAGATAGAGAGGTTTGGGAAGCATCGAAATCTCGCCTGGATTTCATGAAGCCAACCTTTAGGTCATGACAATTCAAGTATGACTAGAAATCACCTAGGAACAGTTTCAAGCTACTAAGTGAGCCTCGCAACAGTAAGGCTTCGGAATTCTCCATGGACGGAGGTCGAAGGGATGCCGGAGCCATGTCCGAGTTATCTCTAACCTCTTTTATCCTTGAAACCATTGACTTGTGCAAACCAAATAGTCCTAGGTTAGGCTGAACACTCATTGACTTACAAGTACATTATGTTGCGGCATATCGAGTCAAACCCGAATTAGGAGGCGACAACACAGCTTAGTCCATGTTTTCTCGGGTAAGTGATGGTCCGCACTGTTTTAGCTTCAGCTTTATAAGCGTCCTTAAAATTTGTTAGCTTAGTGGGTAAAACGATAAATAAGGAAAGGAGGATCTGAGGAGCTTCAAACTATATCGCCTTTGTTTGGGTCTAAGACTTATACTTGACTTTAGGGAATAAGAGTTGTTAGTGTACTGGAATTGTTGGTGCTGCAACAGGACGGGACTACGGATGTGTGTAGTTGGCTAAGGAGCCAATGAGAGGCCCTAGGTGTTGAGATGCCTGGAGAGGGATGAAAGGGAGTAATGACGTACTCTTTAGAGGACTGAGAATGACTAAATAACTTCTCAGGAAATCTCGTGATGCTAGGTTGGGTGCGAGGAGTACATGGTGGACTACACAACTTGATAGTTTATTTATTATTTTTACTTTGTTAGGGGCGAACCCCAAACTCGAACTATCGGCTTACTTGCTGAGATTTTATTTAAAAACACATACTTGTGTATTGTAAATTTTTCTCTTCAAATTAGAAGATGTCTTCTATTTCGCCTGCTGTCACCACGACTATCCTCTATGACGGCCTATCCGGTTTTGTATGGCAACAGGAGGAGATCCACGATCAACACTTTCCAAGCGTGACCTTCGTCAAGTGTACCTCCTGCTTGACGGTAGATACATGGGCACCTACAAGGCTAGCATACTTGGCCTTTGTAGCCTTTTATGCATATGTGGAGGTCAACTGATGGGGCCTTTGCCACTGTAGAACGACGGTCTGGGCCATGGCAGTAGCCTAGCGGTGTAGGCGGTGATCGATGATCATCCAGCGTTTGGGAAAGCTTTTGCTTTTGTTTTTGTTTTTTGTTTTTTGTTTTTTTTTGCAATGTGTATATGATCCTTTGAGGCGGGATATCGAGTGTTAGTATCCCTTGGTGTTTTTTGTATAAATCCCCCTCTATAGCCCCATCTCCCGATGTGTACAAAGACAAGGCTTATGGTAAATAGAGTCGAGGGTGGCTTAGTTTCTTAATGTCCCAGCCTTTTATTATATTTTGAATTCTATCCAGTATAACTCTCATAATTTACGAAACAAGTCAAGCAAGTAGAGGGAAATTATAGGGTGCCACATTAAGTGGTATTAGAGCCCGGATTTGTTGGAGTGATAAGGTGTAGGAATTTTAGATGGATAAGGACATAACTGTCCATGTAACCTGAGTCAATTATTGATAAGGACAGTTAGTTTTATGATGAGTGTGGTTTGAGTAACGTGGAAATATTACGTTACTTTTTAACAAATTGCATTATTCTCTAACTCCTGATAAGGGTAATGTGCTGAAAGTTCAGGAGAAAGATGGTGCAATTAAGGAGCTCGTCTCCGCCGAGGAGAGAAGTGGCTGCGTCGAGGGTAGGGCCGAGGATGGAGGATGTGTTGTGAGCCTTGGTTTTCTTAGGAAATTTAGTGGAGAGACAGGCCCAAATCCCACTGCAACAACCACCCCTGACACCACCTCAACAGCCACTTTCGACGGAACATCGCACCCAGGAACTGGTAGAGCAGTTCCTGAAGTTAAAGCCACCTAAATTCTCAGGAATGGGATGCCCCGAGGAAGTGGAGCAATGGATTGATAGTATGGAAAGAATTTTTAAGTTGCTAGGTTGCAATGACATAGACAAGATAACACTTGCTGAATATCAGTTGGAAGGCAACGCCATATATTGGTGAAGGGCATCGAAGAATACCATATTTTCGATAAGTACGGAAATGGTATAGGATGAGTTTGTGAAAGCTTTCTACAAGAAATTTTTTTCCAAGTGTACGAAGGATCGAAAGATTACTGAATTTGTCCAATCGAGTTAAAAGAGACTAACTGTGGATCAATATGAGGCGAAGTTTTCAGAACTTTCTAGGTATGCTCCTAAATTGATTAAGGACCCTGAGGATAAAGCTAAGAGGTTTTTGAACGGCCTAAATGTTAGAGAAAACTCCTATGTTGTTTTGAACCTAACAAAACTTATCTAAGTTCTGTTATGAAGATCGCCAGACTTTGTGTCAAAGTCTATCTTACAACAAAAGTCTACCCACTCTGACAAGCTCCAGACTGAACGTAAGAGAAGAATGAAGACTTATCCATATAAGGGATTATCTTTCTTTGTTCAAGTGTTCGGTTCGTATAGGTTATATATGGTATTCTAGTTGGAAATATCACCTACGAGAGAAGTCTACCCACTCTGACAAGCTCCGGACTGAACGTAAGAGAAGAATGAAGACTTATCCATATAAGGGATTATCTTTCTTTGTTCAAGTGTTCGGTTCATATAGGTTATATATGGTATTCTAGTTGGAAATATCACCTACGAGATTGATTATCTTTAATGGAATGAATTTAGATACATCAAATCTTCTTGAATAGCAAGTTAATTTGGAAAGAATCTACTTATGGAAACCAAGATCCTGATTGTATGGACAAACAGGATTGACGGGCTTTCATCATAATCTTCAAACGACTCAAAATCTCCTTGATTGATTCTGTCCAACGGGTTGATTGGAAGAATTCCTTTGAAAAGTGTCAATGGTTGAGAAGGCACGAAAGAGTATTTAAGGAGGCCTCTCTAGTTGTTCGACAGTGTGCGTGAAAGAAGAATTCCAAAGTCTGAAGCTTCTCACTTACTTGTTATTCCTTATACTGTGCTGATATTTGTACTCAAAAGAGAGAGACTCAAAGAGAGACTTTGTGAGAGTAGTAGAAACTCTTCATTGAGAAGTCGACATCACAAGATTGTAAATTCTCTTTTGATTCTTAGTGGAAATCAGCCAGAAGATTGTTAGCGTATAAGAGTGGACATAGGCTTAATCTAAGCCGAATCACTATAAATTATGTGTTCCTATTTTTTTTCCTTAAACTCTTTTACTTTACTTACTACGATATATTTCTGCACTTAGAAATAACTGTTAAAGTCTAAATCCTTCTGCAAAGTTTGAAGTCAGCTAGACTCAAGTTAAAAGTAAGTTTTTCATTGTTTGTAAAATCTATTTTCACACTTATTCACCCACCCTCTAGGTGTTCATACTAACACTGTCACTAAAGACCAATATTAGGAAGTAATTAGTGCTTTTAGGTATAAGAGACTATAATGAAGTATATGCTTGAGCCCAATGAGTCAAGCAAGAGCTCATTAGAGAGCAGATGGAGGACAAGGAAAAGGTCCGATCAGGGCTACAAGGAGCCACAAAGGATGTGCATAGTGGCAAGTGACCATTTCCGTCTCGAGATGCACCCTTGAGTTCTAGGAAAAAGCCCACCTTTGGAAATTCTAGAGGGATGAGTAATGGACAATAAGTGAGTCGAGCTATGTTTCAGAACGACTTATGTCAACAATGTAACTAGCGACATGGGCTAGGATCTTTCCCTGATCCCTTGAGATGTTTTAAGTGTGAACAGAAGGGTCATTTTAAAAGAGACTACCCCCAAAGGAGACAACAAGCCGACAATAATCAGATGCTTCATGCGCTCCCACGCTCAAGGGGAACACTTCCATTTGGAAAGACGCAGAGACCGACGGAGGTAGGAAAAGTGTACACAGTGACTCGAGAGAGAGCGGAAGCTTCCAAGACCGTTATTGCAGGTACAATTTCCTTGAATGATGAAAAAGCATATGCGTTATTTGATATGGGTGCAACCCATTCTTTTATCTCTGAAAGATATAGACGGTTACATAAATTAGAAGCAACACCTCTCGCACTACCTCTCAATGTTTCCACACCACTAAGGGATGAAGTATTATCCACTCTAGTCTGTAGGAATTGCAAAATCTCGATAGGAGGAAGGACACATTTGATTGGCCTTGTAGAAATAGTTATGTACAACTATGACACAATCATAGGCATGGATTGGCTCTGTAATCAGCGAGCCAATGTGGATTGTTATAGAAAAAGGATCCAGTTTAGACCCTCTGATGAGCCTAACTATGAGTTCCTTGGTAACAAAATGACCCCTCCACAACCCTCATTTCAGCAATGGAAGGACATAGACTCTTAGATGGGAGATGTCAAGGATATTTAGCGATGGTTAAGGACTAGAAAAAGAAAGAGGCGAAGTTGGAGGAAATTCGTATAATACGTGAATTTCCTAATGTATAATACGTGAATTTCTTGATGTATTTCCAGAAGAACTTCTTGGATTACCCCCAGACCGGGAGATTGAGTTTGTTATCAAACTACTTCTGGGAACAGAACCTGTATCAAAAGCTCAAAATCGGATGTCTTTGGCAAAATTGAAGGAATTAAAAATCTAGCTGCAAGAATTATTGGATAAAGAATTTATAAGACCGAGTGTATCTCCATGGGGGCACCGGTCCTGTTTGTGAAGAAAAGGATGGATCAATGCGTCTTTGCATTGATTATAGGAAATTGAACCAAGTTACTGTTAAGAATAAATACTCTCTAGTAAGGATTGATGATCTATTTGATCAATTAGCTGGTAGTTCGGTCTTTTCAAAAATTGACTTAAGGTCTAGGTACCACCAACTAAGAGTTATGGAGGAAGACGTTCCCAAAATAGCTTTTAGGACTCAGTATGGTCATTATGAATTTTTAGTTATGCCTATTGGTTTGACCAATGCACCTACTGCTTTCATGGATCTGATGAATAGGATATTTATAACTTATCTGGATCAATTTGTAATTGTTTTTATGGATGATATTTTGGTATTTTCAAAAGGGCCAGAAGAGCACAAGGAACATTTACGGATCGTGCTACAGACCCTTAGAGAATACAAATTATATGCCAAATTTAGTAAATGTGAGTTTTGGTTAGACCAAGTAGCATTTTTGGGTCATGTGGTGTTGGGAGAGGGATTAATGGTTGACCTAGCAAAGATTGAGACTGTAGTTGGATGGCCCAGACTCACTACACTGACGGAGATTCGGAGCTTCTTAGGACTTGCAGGATATTATCGAAGGTTCACAGAAGGGTTAGCACGACTCGTAAGACCCTTGACTCGCTTGACTAAGAAAAATTTGAAATTTGAATGGAATGATGAGTGTGAGCAAAGTTTTCAAGAGCTTAAGAAAAGGTTGACCTCGGCTCCAATTCTAACCCTACCTTCAGGGTCTGGTGGTATCATAGTGTATAGTGATTCTTCCTACCAAGGACTCAGTTGTGTCTTGATGCAACATGGAAAGGTCATAGCTTATGCTTCGAGACAACTGAAACCTTATGAAAAGAATTATCCTACCCATGATTTTGAGTTAGCCACAATTATTCTCGCGTTGAAAATCTGAAGACATTACTAATATGGGGAAAATTTTGAAATTTATATTGATCATAAAAGTTTGAAATATTTATTTTTGCAAAAGGAGTTAAATATGAGGCAAAGGAGATGGATAAAGTTATTTAAGGATTATGATTGTGAAATAATGTACCATCCAGGGAAAGCCAATAAAGTGACAGATGCCCTTAGTCGTAAGTTGGCTGCGAATATGACAAATTTGAGAGTGAAAGAGTGGAATATTTTAAAAACCATTGCCAACTCCAAATTTAAATTAGAAATGGATCACCTTTTAGGCGTGTTGGCAACCTTGAGGATTGAACCACGGGTGGTCTAGAGAATACAAACCCTACAGCAGTCGACCCAAAAATGTTAGAAATTTGCAACGCGGTGCGAATTGGTAAGAGGGCAGAATTCCAAGTGTTTGAGGACAGAGTTGTCAAATATCGAGGATGCCTGTGTGTACCTAAAGATGAGGAGCTTAGAAAGGAGATATTGTCAAAGGCACATAAAAGCGCTTATAGCATCCACCCCGGAAGTATGAAAATGTATCAAAATTTGCAGCAACACTACTAGTAGAGTGGAATGAAAACTGATATCGCTAGATTTGTTTCTTAGTGCCTAACTTGTCAACAAGTGAAAGCCGAGCACCAAAAACTTGCTAGGTTGTTGAAACCCCTAGATATTCCAGAGTAGAAATAGGAACATGTCACTATGGATTTTGTGCAGGGACTCCCAAGAACCTCTAGTGGACATGATTCGATATGGGTAGTAGTGGATCGTCTAACTAAGTTTGCTCACTTCATGGCAGTTCAAACAGATTATTCGATGGATAAATACACAGAAATATATGTGAGACTAATTGTCCATCTACATGGTGTTCCTGTGACTATCACTTCTGATCAGGACCCAAGGTTTACATCGAAATTTTGGCGAAGTTTACAAATTGCTTTAGGGACTAAGCTCCAGCTAGTAGCGTTTTTCATACTCAAACAGACAGACAATCTGAAAGGGTAATCCAAATATTGGAAGACATCCTAAGAGCTTGTATGTTGGCTTTTAAAGGGAACTGGGATGAAAAATTGCATTTGGCGGAATTTGCGTACAATAATAGTTTTCAACAAAGTATTGGAGCTGCCCCATTTGTGGCACTGTACGGAAGAGACTGTAGAACTCCAGTGTGTTGGGATGAAGTAGGCGAGTGAAAAATAATTGGGCCAAAATTAGTACAAGTTACTGTAGACGCTGTGAAAACTATTAAGGATCGACTAAGAACTGCTCAAAGTCAACAAAAAAGTTATGCAGATAAACATAGGAGGCATTTGGAATTTAATGTGGGAGATAAGGTTTTCCTAAAAATCTCGCCGGTTAAAGGCGTGTCGAGATTTGGTAAAAAAGGCAAGTTGAGCCCACATTTTATTGGACCTTTTGAAATATTTGATAGGGTTGGAGAAGTAGCCTACAAATTGGCATTAACCCTGAAATTAGCAAGCATACATGACGTATTTCACGTATCCATTTTAAGAAAATATCATCTCGACCCTACTTATGTGTTTGATTATGAGACCATCGAAGTGGATCAAAACGTGAATTATACGGAAGAGCCAATACAAATTTTGAGTCAAAGAGAGCAATTATTAAGGACAAAGGTAATCACATTAGTTAAAGTGTTATGGTGACATCATGACCTTGAAGAAGCAACGTGGGAAAGTGAAGAAGAAATCCGTCAACGATACCCCCATTTGTTTAGTTGAAGTCCAATTTCGAGGATGAAATTTTCTAAGGGGAGGAGATTTGTGACACCTAAATTTTCTTTTCTTTTCTTTTCTCGCCAGTTAAGTTAAACATATTAAAGACTAAGGTCACAACTTAAGTTGAAACACCAAATGTCCTTTTAGCCTAGCCACGACCTTACTTCATGCCTGGGAGGACTAAAATCAGAAAAAAAAAAAATTATCCTTCCCCACGTGGTCACCAGGTGGAATGCAAAAGAAAGGGGGGATTGCACCTTAATTTTATTCTATTTTATTTTTCTCCCTTTCTTACTTGAAATGTGTAGCTTCAGCAGCCCATTCTTTTTTCACAAACGCTTCAACTCCTTCTCTTTGGACAACACCCCACCACTTTCTTCCTTCATTTCTCTTCCTACGCCCAAACCAGACCCCGTCTCAGCATCCTCGCCGATCCACGCCTTCTACCAGTAGCGAGACCATCGCGGTGTTGCCCTGATTGGAGTCGCCGCAATGCCCCTCAACTCTTCTCGTGTCTCCTCCCTTCTCTGCAAGTGAGCCCAAGCAAGTAAATCCTCGATTAGTCTAATGCAGAGTGGCTATTATCATTCTAAGTGCACGGATTTGCTTGGCTTAACTGTGCATGTGGAAATCGAGGCTCGGTTTCATGATTTCAAAGTAGAAGTTGAGCACTGAAGCTTTGTCCAGAGCTGGGTCGGGAACGTCCGGTTCTAGTTCTCTACTGTTCGGATGCGAAAGCGAGGCTGTCCTTGGGACCTAGGGAGCGCGAAAAAGCTTCTCACAGCCTTGTATGCATGATCTATGGACTGTGGTTGTTGTTGAGTGTGAAGTTAGGGGTTGTAAGTGCCTGCTCTTGTACGATATGGACTTTTGACGTTGTTGACTACTGCAGGTGAGTTTTGGGCATTGAGGTGTGCCCGATCAACAGCCCATAGACCCTTGTCTTCCTATTAGGTTCTGTTAGACAAGATTCCAGCTTGCGATCATGCAGGTCAAGGAAATTAAAAGGCTCGGGGAATACCGAAACCCTATCCAAACGCCCCTGCGCCAATTTCTTTTTTGGTTAAGTTGGTTTAGTAGGTGAGTTCGAGCTAGAGTGAGGAGGTTTGAAAGCGGGCATGTGTGTGCCCATGAGGCATGAGAGAGAGAGAGAGGATGGTGCGCTGAATTTGGGCAGGTAATTCTGTAGGTTCGAAGTGAGAGCAAGTATAGTCCGTGAGCCGGTGAGGTTGGGAAAGTTCTAGTGCATTTTATGAGTAAACTGTGAGTTAGTGTGCTGATCCATATTTCAGCTTGGGGCTTACATGATCCGAGAGATAGAGAGGTTCGAGAAGCACCGAAATCTCGCTTGGACTTCACGAAGCCAACCTTTAGGTCATGACAATTCAAGTATGACTAGAAATCACCTAGGAATAGTTTCGGGCCACTTTGAGTGAGCCTCGCAACAGCAAGGCTTCGGAATTCTCCACGGACGGAGGTCAAGGGGACGCCGGAGCCATGTCCGGGTTATCTTTAACCTCTTTTATCCTTGAAACTGTTGACTTGTGTGAACTAAATAGTCCTAGGTTAGGCTGAACACTCACTAACTTACAAGTACATTATGTTGCGGCATATCGAGTCAAACCCGAATAGGAGGCGACAACACGGCTTAGTCCATGTTTTCTCGGGTAAGTGATGGTCTGCGCTGTTTTAGCTTCAGCTTTATAAGCGTCCTTAAAATTTGTTAGCTTAGTAGGTAAAACAATAAATAAGGAAAGGAGGATTCAAGGAGCTTCGAACTATATCACCTTTGTTTGGGTTTAGGACTTATACCTAACTTTAAGGGAATAAGAGTTGTCAGTGTACTGGAATTGTTGGTGCTGCAACAAGGCGGGACTATAGATGTGTGTAGTTAGCTAAGGAGCCAATGAGAGGCGACAGGTGTCGGGATGCCCGGAGAGGGATGAAAATGAGTAATGACATACTCTCCAAAGGACTGAGAAGGGTTGAATAACTTCTCGGAGAACCTCGTGATGCTAAGTTGGGTGTGAGGGGTACAGGGTGGAGTGTCATCTTCTCCTGGGAAATTGTTGCAGCTAAACTCTTGTAAACTACACAACTTGATAGTTTCTTTATTATTTTTACTTTGTTAGCAGCGAACCCCAAACTTGAACTACTGGCTCACTTGTTGAGTTTTTATTTAAAAACTCATACTTGTCTATTGTAAATTTTTCTCTTCAGAGTAGAAGATGTCTTCCGTTTTGCATGCTGCCATCACAACTATTCTCTATGGTGCCCCATCCAATTTCGTATGGCGACAAGAGGAGATCCACGGTTAGCACTTTCCAGGCATGACCTTCGTCAAGTGTATCTCCTACTTGACGATGGACGCAGGGGCACCTGCAGGGCTAGCATACCTGGCCTTTGTAGCCCTCTATGCATGCGTGGATGGTCAGCTGATGGGGCCTCTGCCGCTGTACGACGACGGTCCGGGCCATGGTGGTAGCCCAGCAGTGTAGGTGGTGATTGATGAGCGTCCAGCGTTTGGGAAAGTTTTTGTTTTTGTTTTTTTTTTTTTTTTGGGTTCTTGGCAGTGTGTATATGATCCTATGAGGTGGGATATCTAGTGTCAGTATGCCCTAGTGTTTTTTGTATATTTTTTGGGTTCTTGGCAGTGTGTATATTATGAATTCTATCTAGTATAACTCTCCTAATTTAAGAAACAAGTCAAGCAAGTAGATGGAAATTATAGGGTGCCACAATAATTCTCTCACCGACAGTCAAAGGCCGATTCGGTCTTGGACCGTTTTTGCTATAGGTTGCAAACTGATGGTCCAGCTAGCCTTATGGCGCTCCATAGCCATCCTGATCTGCTCATTAGAGGTCTGATTGTGTTCCGGCAAGGTTGTTTTATCCGATTATGTCAAAATCGACGAAATTGAAGCAAAAGGTAACAATCTCAAACTCCAATCCGATGAAGCGATGTTAGAATAGCTAATTAGGGCTAGGGTTCACACTTATGGACTATATAAATGCTTAGATATATCATTGATAGGTTAGATCATTGATTTACTAATATTGAATGTATGTTGAAGATGATTTGTGGTTGATTGTATGGCTTTGAATGCAAATCTACAATATTCGGATTTCTGTGATATTTTTACTGTTTAGCCTAAAATGAGGCCTTAGATGCCCTTATTTCGACTCGAGACCTTCTAGATTTAGAAAGTGCATTCCAAGACCTTTGAATCAATTGATTGCACGGCCTAAACGACCAACATTTGACCCCTAAAAAACACATTACAATATGCTCGATGTCTACCTCAGCATTTTGTCGTTTTTGTCCTAACTTCTAAGATGGTTTTTTGACGAAATTGTTTCCATGAAATTTGTTCCTCATTGTCTTAATAGTGTCATATTACTTTTTTCATATTTTTTGGATATGTTTTGCTAGGTCAAAATCTCCTAGATTTGAGTGTGAGTGTGTGCGCGCGCGCACGCATGCGTGCGTGCGCCCTACATTAATCTGAGGCAATTTTAGGCAAAATTAAGCATGTGAATGAGCTTGTTTGACCGTAAGGCCTTCATGAAGAATGAAATACATGTAGTATGCTTTCTATTGGTACATTATTTGAATGATTTTGTCATCATTTGATATGTCAATCTCATATGTAAACATACATAGGTGACGTTGTAATTGGGATAAATAGTAATGCGCATCTGTTTTGCTATTTTTTTCATCATTCATATAATCATAATTAAGTTGTGAGTTCTTAACGAAAAATGTTTCTCATAATTCATTCTGTATGACACATTTTTGGTTGGATTTGTGCGAATTCTTAAGTGATTGAAATTAGGCATTTTTTCAAATTTTGATATAAAATTAAAGGCTTATGAGGTGCATGCTTTCCCATGCTTGTTTGGATCTCTTAGAGACCAAATTTCATGTTACCTTCTTGACTTTTGAGCTACGTATTACAAACTTCATGTGCATATGGGGTTCGCCATAGTTGAACGCCATTTCGTATGATAAAATCATGTCAAAATTGTGCTAGTTACACTTAGAAGCTTTAAAATATGTCATTATTAGGTTTACATATCTTGTTGTGGCATCCGGAAATTTAGACGACCCTCAAATATGCAGTAGCCGTGAGTAATCGACGGGAGTATTGTCGGTACCACATTCGGCCTAGTTTCATCGTCACTCGATGCCCCGAAACAATTACTTTCGGAGAAAAATAAAATTTTCTTTGAATGGCCATATGAACAATCCCACCAATGGCCACAATTTTTTTTTATATATCTTGGACTTATCAGTCATGCAACAAGAGAGGTCTTTGGACTTTGATCGATTGAAAATTTCTTAGTGAGCTGAAGGAAGAAAATTCGGCTATGCATGGAGAGGAAAGACCATGCAGGTCCAATGCCGCCCCGAGTCCTTCCCCATTCGGTCGACACTAGGGTCAACTAAGAAAGGGAATTGTTGACCGAGGGGCACTCAGCAACAGCCACGTTGCTCTTCATTCGGTGGCTAGCGTAGGAGGAGAAACCGAGCAAATGAAAGCCACGCCTCCTCCAGCTGTCTTCGGTTCTTGCTGCCACCGAAAGATTTACATGCAGTTGACTAATTAGTCAACTAATTGAGGAACAAAACGGGCGGATTAGTTGAGAAGGAAGAGAGAGAATGAACCGAGCATAACCTTGAATAGAGAGAGAGTGATCGAGAGAGAGAGAGTTTGAGCGAGGGAGTGAATGGAGAAAGGAAGGGGGAGAAGGTCGCCCCTCCGTTCATGCTCATGCGACCGTGCTCACGTGCTGTCGCCATCAACGCCGCTAGTCTTTGCCGCCGTTGAGCCGCGCCCGAGACCCACAAGCCTTCTGTTTTTGCTTGCCATTGACACTTGGAATTTGAGGCAAGTAAAAGTCTACTAACCTAATGCAAGATTGTTATTGTCTGAGGCAGTGCAAATAGACGTGAGAAATGTCTGGATTTAAATGATGAATGCTGGATTTTGAGTGATTGTAGTAGATAGGGACTAAAGAATTGAGGAAATACTTTGGATATCTTTATATATTCTGATTTTGTTGAACTATGATGGAAAGAACAATCTGTGGTGGAATTTTGGAAATGAATATAGCCGTGGTATAGGCGCGGGATCCTACTGAATTCATGGTATTTAAATTAGATCAAGTGTAACTCAACAATTTTGTAGATTTTCTAGGGATAGTCCTAGTGCAATTTTGGTCCCGACTTCTTCATGAATGTCATGAAGGATTGTTTAAACTATAACATATGTTTTTGGTCAGATTTTCTGAAATCCATATAGCGGCATAAGTTTCTGTTAATGAATGGTGCTTTTCTGCTAGTGTGTAAGTTCTGTGATATAGGAAATCTGGGGCTGAGTTGTGTGAATTACTGCTCTTTATACATGACGAATTTGGCTTAGTGTCCTTCATGAAATCCTTTCCTTTAGATCTTGTTTATAACATACTAAAATTTTATAATTTTCTAAGTTCGTTTAGGGGTTATACCAAAATTCTTACTAAAACTGTGCATTCTGACTTTGGGACTGTTTATTTCGAGTTTGCTTAATCTATTTCAAGAGTGAACGCATCTTGATTTATCATTTGATATGAGGGTGTTGGTATTCAGCATATCATTCAATATTGACATTTGATGAAGACTCATGGGACATCCAACGTCATTGCATTGGAAATTGTTTTTGATATTAAAATGTTAATTGTTGCCGTTGGACCCTTGGGTCAACAATGCCCCGGGAGTCGGGAGGCCCAAAGGTTCGAATAAGTCAATGCCCTTTGGATGCCCGGGGTCTGTAGTGCCCCAGAGGTTTTCTCCGGGAGCATCGGGATGCTCAGTAATATGTTAATACGTAATTTCGGAGGGTAGGGGTAACCATTTTCATGGCGCGCCCCGGAGATTCCTCGTGATGCCAGGTGGGGTGCAAGATGCCTAAGAGGTATAACGAAACATGCTCTAGATGCCCGGTGGCCTAGTGGCTGAATGCTAGAGGCTTTCATGACACCAGGTTGGGTGCGAAATCCCAGCAGGACGCAAACATTGGTCCTCTGGGGGATGAAACATTTTGAATGTTAAAACTGATGGTTCTACTAAGTGTGTGTGGTCTAGTTATGGGACTAAATTGTATGGCATGAAATGGGACGTGTCATAACAATTTGGCCCTATAATCGAGACTTGTGTGACTGAAATGATACATTCTAGTGTTGAAACTGCATTGCCATTGCATTAAAGAGCATTATGGATTTGATGCATATTCATTTCTTTGATCACATGTTTTGTCTATCTTGCATGAAACTAGATAGTAATGGTTATGCATGATATAGTTTAGTGGATCTTTTGCTATTGAGTAGTTGTACTCACCCCGTTTGGGGACTAACATTTCATACTAGAAGATATGTCTCTACTACTAGTCACCCCCCGCACATTTTATGGTATTCTGATCGACCTTCAGTGTGAGTGTTCAGAGCACCACCATCTTGAGATACGAGGGTTGGTTTTTGTTTGAGTGCGGGTACTGATCATGTTTGACATTGGTTCTCCCGCCGGCCTGGTGATTCAAGAGTTTCTAACTGTGTTCGTCTGCCGTGATGGGAGTACGCTGGGGCCGTTGCCACCGCCGCCAGCTGATGGACCGGACCGGTGTGACCAAGAGTGATGGTCAGTAGATGAAGCATTTTTGGACCGCCGACACTAACTCATGGGCCTATGTACATGGTTGTTAAAGAGTCGAGTACCTTTTGGAAATAGCCAAATTTAGAAAAATTTTGGCATTTTGATGTACCAACTAATGATGTCCATCAGGCTTATGTAAATAAAGGTGTTCGACTTTAACTTATAAAATGTTTAGTAGGTGTGCATCATTTTAATTTGTGAAAGGGGAGTTGATGGATGTGCTTCTACTATGTAAACTGCGTAGGGACCTATGGAAAAGATATAAACCCCCAGGACTGATAGACTTATTATAACTCTTTGGTATCAGAGTAATCGACTTTCAGGACAAAGTGAAAGGAAGGTAGACGTGGCGACCCAAACGGATCAGGGGGCGTCAGGGGGTGCCACACTTGTATTGACATCGAATCGTATGGCATTTTTGCGTGCTGAATTAAGGTTAGATGGTTACCCTAATCACTTGTCGCATCCAACTCTAAGTTGTGTGTGATCTTCATGCTATTTGTGCATTACATGGATAATTTTAGAACTTAATAATGCATGTTTAAGTTCTGGTTAATGGCTGACAAGCGTGCTTTCACAAACCTCAACATTAAAGCACCAAGTTGACCCTGATTGGACCCACACCCTTCTAGGAAATTGTAAAGTACACCTAGAGCTTTCAAATTCCATTGATTTCATGCAAATTTCTTATCTTTAGGGGTGTGTTTGGCACCAGCTTTGCCAAGTACCTTTGGGTACCCAAAGCCCATTTCCCCAAATATTGGGTGTTTGGGAAAAAAATTTAGACCTACCTTGAAGAAATGCTGGCCTTCCAAAGGCTGAAAGCCCGAGGCAGGTCCTAGGCTGCCTGGGGCTTTCGGCATTTTCGGAAGGCCCGATGCACTGTTCATCTTCCTCTTCGTCGAATTCTCGGATGTCGGCGAGGCAAGGTGGCTACTCGGCGGCGAGGTGGCGATGGGTCGGCGACGGGTTTGAGAGAGGCCGGCAACCGTCGCCGCACCCGGCGACCGTCGCCAACCGGTCGCACGACCCAAATATGGGTCGCGTCGGTTGCCTAGGTCACGGCGAGGTCAATTGCCGCGACCTCCGGTGACCCAGGATCTGGGTTGCGAGAGGTCGCCCAGGTTGCGGCGGAGTCTCGCCGTGACCTCCGGCGATCCACGACCTCGCCGCGACCTGATCTGGGTCGCGGAGGTCGCCGGAGGTCGTGGCGACCTAGGCGACCTAGATCCGGGTCACGAGAGGTCGGCCGGAGGTCACGGTGACCCGGGCGACCCGACCTCGCCGCGACCTCATGGTGACCTTCGCGGCGCGGTGGGTTGCGCGACAGCGTGGCGAGGGTCGCGGCAACCCTCGCCGGATCGCCTACCCTTTGCCGACGCGAAGCCTAGCCAGCGGTAACCGGCAAAGCCTTGGCTGGTGGTCACCGCGAAGCCTTGGCGGCCAACTTTCCTTCTTTTTTAATAATAAAAGTATTTTACAAATTTAATTTACCCAAACACTATTTTGCACAAGTATATTTCACAATGGACTTTCACAAATAAATTTACCAAACACACTTTATATTTTGAAAAACACCCTTGACTCAAAGGCCATTACATTTTCTCAATGACTTTTCCCAAAAGTCTTCCCAAACGCACCCTAGGTCCATTTTCCATTTTTCTAAGCTAGACTAGAATTTATACTTTAGATTAAATTCGGACCCCTATTTTTCCTTGTTTAGACAGACATTTACCATTTTTGTACCAATTTTTGGTAGGGATTATTGAGTCGATCCCTTAATAAAGTTTGTTTATTACCTTGTTGTGGAAAAACATTTTAGACCTCATTTGGTAGGTTAAATCTTGGCTATAATGACTTGGTGTCCTGCTGGTTAGTAATTTTCTGATGCATTGTTGCCTATTCTCTTATTTTTGCAAAATCATGCTTAGCCCTTTTAAGAAAAAAAAATCATGAAAATTGTTCCATATTTATTTTATGCTCGATTTATTTCGTAAAAAATGAATTATTTGAAAAATATTTTCTTAGAAATAATCGCTTGTATAACTCAAAAAATGCACGAATGAAAATATTGTTATCATTTTCAGAATTGTTTATAACTAAATTATTATAGTAATAAGAACATTTTTCATTAACAAATTATTTCAATCAATGCAATTGATTATTTTTAGGAAAATATTTTTAAATAATTTATTTGTTGCTAAATAAAAGGAGCCTCATGAACAAAATAAATAAAGCCTGTGATGGTGAAAATTTCCATTACTTCTGTTGTCTAGTTAGATTTTCAAGATACATGTATTCTACTTTACAAATGATATCTAAAGACATTTTCAAGTTTCAATGCCTCTGATCAGAGCTTCGGCGGCCCCAGAGGGGGTTGCTGCAAGGGCTTCCTCGGCTTTAAATGATGGGCCCATTTTTGGGCCCATTTCTTCACTATTGAACCAAGGCCATCTCTTCATGTGGGCCTTTCTGGCCTTTGCTCTTGTATGTATCATTATTGGGCTTCTATAGCTTTGTGTATTCTATGCTGTTTTTGGGCCTTTGAATATTGTGTAGTTGGCCAATATGAATATAATCTTCTCTTTTGCAGATAAAACAGTAGGGAGGGAAAGGGCAACCAGCGTTAACAACCCCCTTCTAAGCATTACCAGGAGGGCCTCATATTCTCAATGGAATGTTTGGGTGGGGCCATAAATATTTCGTACAATTTGCGACCGAAAATTTTAGGTTGGTGAGCCCATTATCGCAAGTTCACCAAGATGTTAATAGTCATGACATCTCTCCACATGATATATATTGGGAACTAGGCAATGTAGTCCGAGCCGTTCACTAATTCGCTCGGGAAGTGAATTAAACTCATAAAAGACAGATAACCCCCTTTACCACTAGGTCAACCACCTAATGGTCAATGAAATTAAACATGGGTTGTTAAAAAATGACGTAGGAAATTTCAGTGCAGTGATTTCAAAGCCAATCTCTGCCAACTTCCAGTCAAAACAAGGTTATATAACCTACTTTCCTAGGACTTCTTTATATCTCACTCGAGATTAAGATCCTGACAGCTACTTGATTCGAAATTTCAATGCTTTTGTTTGGGAAAATGAACAGAGGAAAATCAAAAGCAGGGACCAGCGTTTGGTAAACCGATTTATTACCTTCGCTTTGCATCAGACAACCCAAGCTATAAACATCATACAACAATCCACTTTTCATAGATTGGTCTGTGACCGTACAAGAAGGGAGAAACTTTTCAATGTCAAATGCAGAGAAGATTTCATTAAGTTTTGCATTTGGGAAACCTCATCAAACTGTGAAAATGAATTCCGTTTGAGGGTTCGGTCTCAAGACACAACATAATGAGAAGCTGCTATAACTCATGATCTGTGTCATGAAACTGATGCATCTCCCGAATTCTTATTTCCATCTATAACCAGTCTTGTTTCGAAAGTTCTGGCATGCAGTGCAAAGTTTACACAAGCAGCATGGCTCGAGAATTGGATCAGTTGTCACCATTTCTTTTCAATTTCTTTTCCTAATTTTATGATCTGACTATGTGGACAGAAGGAGAAAAATGGAGAATCACCTCTTACTCTAACTTGAGGACTTCTTCCACCACAACCGAAGAAAGTTCCTGATCTGTCTTGGACGATGCTGATTCCTAAAGCAGAGTAACCGTTGCATCATCTGTGTCTTCCTGTGGTAATTTCGACTCAACAATATGACCAACTGGATTATCATCTGAGGGCAATCCTTTTTGTGCTTCAAATCTGACCCATTTCTTATCTCTGGCATGAATCAACAGAGGGTATAATAAGAGACCCACCAAAATAACAGTTCCGCTCACTAAGAATGTCTTTGCAGAAGCCAGGCACATGACGAGCACAAGCAGCAGGGTTGGAGGCACACAGAGCATTGTCACCCCAAATGTCTGCAATGGTACCCTGTATGGTCGATGAAGGTCCGGCTTCTTTATCCTTAATCTTATGAAAGCAGCAAACTCAAGGATCATGCCGATGGCGTAGAGGAAATTCAGGAATTCCAGGATTTCTTGGAAAGTCATCCATGACAAGAACACAACACCAGTAGCCGAGCATAGGATGCTAATGGTTGGTGTCCCATACTTAGACCTGGAAAATGCATTCAAGGAGCAAAAATATTGACGGAGAGGTACAACCAGAAGTTCACAATTTTAACCAAGAGAAAAGAAGGCAACATCAAGCAATTCAGAACTTCACTTTTGTTTTTACTCAGATTCTGGAAATGAAGTTACAGGAGTTGCATTAAACATTGGGAAAACTCTCATGTTGACATAGAATCTAGGAGCACAATGCTTCAAACAATTTAGTCAGTCTAGCAGCTCATATTCATCAGGAAATTAATATAACATCAACTCTTTCAGAGCTTATATTCTAGAGGTTCTGCAGCAATATTTGATATTATAGTTAATTGTTGTAAGAATTATCTTTCCTTGCAAGATTTAAATTCTACATTGTTATTCATAAGAACATACAACAGCAGAAAAACGCAGAAAACATTATCACATGAAAGAACATGGAAATATATCCGCTATCAACCTTCTAATGATCCGATTCTTTACACCCAAAAACAAAAAGTAACCACTTCTAGACAGGTCATTCATGTTGCTGATGTCTGAGAATTTTCATGCCCCTTAAACAAAAGATACTAATAAAGTGTTCAGAAAAAAGAGAACAGGCTTTGACGCAGTTATTGCTGGAATCTTGACAAAAATTTTCTCTCATACTTAGGCAGGCAACTATATGTAATTGATGTCCTACTTGTTGCTTTATGAAACAATCATGATTTAACCATAGAAAGCACAAAGTTAAGATGGAAAGAAACTTTTCAATAGTGGCACAGGAACTATGATAATAGGCAAAAGGATGCATCATGCTTTCAGCCTTACATTGAGGCAAAAAGCTAAGCAAACGTGCCAAATGCACTACTCCATCAAAACCTGTGATTCCTATTAGATCATGTAGCTTCAGAGGATTATTTTCAAGCATTGTAGCTACAATTTGGCATGAACTTCTTCAATTTACACTGACCAGATGCGGCAGTTACCAAATGCTGAAAAGGTACACCTGACGAACTAGCTCACCTTTGAGCGAATATGGTTGGAAGCAGGCCCATCTCACTCATTCCAAGTAGTTGAAAAGCATCACTGCTCATTTCTGCTTCAAATAACCCCATATTGGACATCGCAGCAGCCACTTGTATCCACCACCTGAGCCAAGCACCCCCGATCAAGAAGCCCACTTGGGCAAAATAACCATCACTCCAATCGCTTGCCGGAGTATTCAATGCCCCTGTGCCGGCCAAAAGTGGAATCAAATATGAACACATGACCAAAACTACTGCTCCGAAAAGCGCCTTCGGAAATGTCTTGCTCGGGTTTTCGACCTCACCAGCCAATGTGCTCGCCTTATCCCAATAATTCAAGTTCCAAAACATACTATTGAAGTACCCCCTCCAATCTACCTTGCTAAAATCTACCGCTACCCATTTCGCAGGCCGTATCCGAGGAATCGACAGGATACCCATGACAGCAAATGGCAAAAGTGAAAAAGCCGCAAGGGTAACCGCAGAAAACCCGACTATATGCAGGCCTCGGTAATTCAAATATGTCAACGAGGCCGTAATCCCCAGAAGAGCCGGGACTCGGGCGATCAACCGATTGAAGATCGGGAACGAATGCTTCAAGTAATCGAGGAACAACACGGGGTAGAGCGCATTGTCCATGACCCCGCTGAACCATTTCCAGAACCCCTCCTGGAAGCCCCAGAAGGGCCCGAAAGCCGACGAGATCCACAACACGTAGCCACCATTTTCCGGGAAGCTGGTGGCGAGCTCGGCAGTGACCAGAGCTTCAGGGACGCTCCAGAACAGCGGGAAGATCAAGAAACCGAGCAGGGACAGGAGAGGGCCGCCCCCAGATTTCACCGAGTCCTCGACACCGAACGGGCCCCCGGAGACCTCATAGAAGATGAGCGCAATCAGGGGGAGCAGGGTCAATTTCGGGCTGGTCTTCGCAGGCTTCTGGCAATCACTGGACATGCCGCCCTCTTCTTCTTCACCCATCAAAAGGGCAGGGAAGAGGGGGGGCAGAAACCAATCTACAGAGTTGACCAACCCAGCAAGAACGCTCAGAAGGGGAAGAATCCCAAGAGAAAATCCCTTCGTTTCGGAACGCAGACACCAAAAACATGGGAAAGATCGAACTGGGTGTTGCAGAGCGATTTACCTGTCTCCAGGAACCGCGGATGCGGGCGGCCAGGTCTCGGCGTACGGCTCAGATTCTTCCGCTCGAACTGATGAGAGGGAATCACGTCAGTGCACGGGAGAATCCCATCTTATATTCTCGGTCATCGAAGATAGCTCACGCTTTTGGGAGTTGGACGCTGACAATTCTGTCATTGCGGAAGTCATATCTAGGAAATATCAGGTAGAGCTCAGCGCCACGTGTGGCCCGGGCCCACCGTAAGTGATAACCTTCCTTTTCTTCTCCCTCTTTTCTTGCCACACGGCGGAGACAACCCCGCCACCGCCGCCTCCATGTCCACCTCGTCCGTTGTCTCCGCCGTCCGACGAAACCACGCTGAACGACACCGTGTATTTGTCTCCATCCGTCTCTCGACTTGCTCTATCTCGCCCTCTCCGCCGCCTGACGAACCACGCCTCCGCCCTTGGGTCCAAGAACGAACGCAAGGCCCCTCCCCCGGTCGTTTGTGACGCTTCGAAAGGTGACCCTCTCAAGGTCTCTCGTGGCACCAATGTTGTCGCCTCTTGAACCCTCACCAGATCCGGCGAGAGCCGTGACACCTCATCGATGTCGTTGCCTCCCAAAGCCTCGTCAGATCCGGCAAAGGACAACCCTTGCCCTAGCCATGAGGACAAGCCCTCACCGAATCCGACAAAAGCGACGCTTGCCGACCACAGGTGAGGGCCACAACACTGCCCCTACTGTTATAAACAAATGAGAGAGGGGGATTGCAAAAGATGGGCTCGACATGTGTGACTCGCCGAATGGACTTGTGTAGGGCAATATTTTCTCGTGGGTCCGACAAAAACAAGAATGGCCTTGTAGCGCCTTCGGAAAGCTCCGTCAGTGTTTGCCACGTTATTTGATATTCCTCGCGTGGACTTCCCGTCCAAAACATCACTTCCTCCTTCGCCATAGTCTCATATGTTAATTTTGGCTAATAAGAAAATCCTTGTTTGGTTGGGCAATTATTTTTCTGAAAAATAACAATGGATTTGGGTCAGGCGAGGTGAGGCTAAAGATAGCATTCCTCGGAAGGATGAGCGGTTTTAAGATTGAATCAACTCTAGAATCTAGAATCTATATGTATTGAATGGTTTACTAGATTTTGAATTTAGAACAAATCCTTTCCATTTCGGATGTTGGTCAGGGAATCGGCTGATTTATTGTTCTTTTTTTTTTTAAAAGAAAAATTATTGGAAGGACAAACTTATTCTTTTAAGGTGCTTGTCCATCAATATATAATATTTTGAACAGCAATACTTAACGACAAAACTACGAGAAGTAAAACATTGGTAAAATGAAATGAACAATATAAAATTTAAACATGAATGATGTAACTTCATTTTGTAGCAACCTGAATTTTCATAATTTATTTTTGATTAAATAAATCGGGTTTTTTATCAACGCACCGATAAATAGTCTTTTTTCTAAATCGATCACTCACAAGATAACTGAACTATCTTGGGAAGCAATTAAAGAATCTAAATGCAATGGACTTGAGAATTCGATTAGAGATCGGCTACTCGATTATGCTCATCTACCGAGATCATTACGGCACAGTTAAAAAAATCGATCAGGGATCAAAGATAAGTCGATTTGACTGAAATGAGTAGTTAAACGTGAGTGATCTCACTAAATCGCAAAATTTTCATCGACCAAAGACTAATTTGATTTTTCTGTTGTTTTGGTACCCTGTGTCCGTATTTGAATTCTCAAGATTTTAACAACAAATAAGAGTTGCCAATGGCTCAAAAAAATCGATCACGGGTCATTCGCACTAAAAATTTATGAAAACTACCATGTAACCTAGGCTTATGTTAAAAACGCGACGGATTGAAATTAACCGCGAATTTGAACCCGATTTCAAAATTGAAAGTTTTATCATGTCACGATATATTTTAAGAACGTCGACTCATTCTCCGAAGAATTTTCAGAGATTCCAAAATTTTTACGGAAAATCTTTTCGAATGTCGTAGAAAATAACGAAAATTCGGATGGGCTCATTTGAAGGAAATTTGGATTTCCAAGCTAGGCTATGTGCTAATGAGAACTTATAGAAATTTTGTGGACTTTTTCTTCATCGAAATTGGATCTTAATTTGGGAAATTGTTGAACAAATTGAAGACAAAAAATTGTGAAATTCGGAATTGGAAAAGGGCAGCAATTTTGGACTTCAAAATTAAGTTTATTTGTGAAGATTATTGCAAGAAAGTATTAGAGATCAAGTAAGATAAGATTAAGGATGATTGGGGGACCAAACAATTAATTCTTGAGATATGTTTAGTTGACTTCTTGTACCATCTTTTGTCCCCTCGTCCGTTCCCCTTCATCTTCGCACACCGCCCTTTCTCTCTACCCCTTCTGCCTCCATTTCCTGCTTTGCTTTTCTTTCTTCCTGATTTTCCCTGCGAAGCTGCCCATCAACCATCAAAATTGCTCCATCATTTCTTCTCTGCCGCCTGCCTCTCCATCACGTTTTGTTCCCCCACGCCGGTCAACAATCAAGTTTCTCTTCTTCCTCGTTTGACCGAAGCCTCCACGTGCGTCCAGCAAATCAACCGAAGCTGCCAACGTCACCTCAACCGTTCAACCATCAACAAACGAAGCCCTTTCCCCCTCTTGACCGAAGCCAGCCCGTTTGCTCCACGTCTCTGCACATCTACCCAGCCAACTCCACGATTTCTTCTTGCAGCTGACCGTTGAATTTCCCTCAAACCCTCTCTCTCGCTGACTCGTATCCGAGCGTCCTCCAGCAGGCTCACGCCGGCTGCCATGCCTGAAGCAGCGTTCCCCTGCAGCAACGCACGAAGCCCAGCAAAGAAGTCAGGTCAGCCCAAGTTTTCAGCCCAGTTCGGTCTTCTCTTCAGCCCTTGAAGCCCAGCGAAATTCCAGTCCAGCTGGGCCCATAAGCCTTGCAGCAGCCCAGCAATTTGAAGCCTAAGAGACCAGCGAAGCCCATCTTCAGCA
Organism: Eucalyptus grandis; assembly: GCF_016545825.1. Classification (NCBI taxonomy): domain Eukaryota; kingdom Viridiplantae; phylum Streptophyta; class Magnoliopsida; order Myrtales; family Myrtaceae; genus Eucalyptus; species Eucalyptus grandis. Next base: position 24,085,899 of record NC_052618.1, on the reverse strand, counting down.
GCCCAGTTTTGAAACCAGCGAATTCAGCTCATCAATTAAGTTCACTTGAGGCCCGATAAGCAGGCCCAAGCCCGCGACCAGCAGCCCTGTAGAAGCCCAAGGCCGAAGCTCAGCCTTGCTGAGCTGTGTTGGGCTGGTTCCAAGCCTGGTCCAAGAACAATGGTGTCGTTGCGAGCCCAAATTTGGCCGCCGTCACCCTGTCGTCGCGGTGTTCCAGTCTTCATTTTGCACAAGTGAGTTTTACTCACTAAACCCCACTTAGTAGGCTAATGATGCTTAGGGATTGTTTAGATTTAATTAAGTGTGATTAGGTGGATAAATTAGAGTAGAGCAATTAAATTAGTGACTTATCAATGCATGTTAGGCAAATGGTTAATGACATTAGCGAGTAGATGCACTTTATTATTTATTGAACGAACTTTGGAATTTTTCTAAGTCCGTTTCAGCTTCTAATTAGGCATTACGGATCTAAATTAGATTTATTGCTATTTATTTAATTTTTTCATAATTAATTATTTTTTAAATTTTCTGGAAATTAGCTGGGATGACCCGGAATAGCCTTGTAGTGCCTTCGAAAGCTCCGTCGGTGTTTGACACGTTATTTGATATTCCTCGCGTGGACTTCCCATCCAATACATCACTTCCTCCTTCGTCCTAGTCTCATATGTTAATTTTGGCTAATAAGAAAATCCTTGTTTGGTTGGCCAATTATTTTTCTGAAAAACAACAATGGATTTGGGTCAGGTGAGGTAAGGCTAAGGATAGCATTCCTTGTAAGGGTGAGCAGTTTCAAGATTGAATCAACTCTAAAATCTAGAATCTATATGTATAAGATGGTTTACCAGATTTTGGAATTTAAAACAAATCCTTCCATTTCGGATGTTGGTCAAGGAATCAGCCGATTCATTTATTGTTCTTCATTAAAAAAAAAAAAAATTTATTGGGAGGACAAACTTTTTCTTTTAGGTGCTTGCCCATCAATATATAATATTTTGATACTTAGCAAAAAAAAAAACTGCGAGAAGTAAAACATTGGTAAAATGAAATAAACAATATACAGTTAAAAACATGAATGATGTAACTTCATTCCCTCTTATCCTTAAAATATTGGTTCAAATTCTATCCACTTAAAAACAAGCACAAATAAAAAAAACATAGTTAAAATTGATTTGGCCTAGGGTCGTTCCGCCGGATCGGTTTAACACCCTAACCTTAGAATCGAACTACATAGTATTAGTTCCTAATTTTGGAGATCAATAATCGAACCATTTTCATTTAGAATAAATTGCACATTGCCAATTCGATCCGGTTCCAAGGTCCACCTAAATAGGTGCTCACACTCTAATTCTTTGTCACCACCACTTGGGAAGATTTGCTGCCACCCCATGCCTTGTGCCGGGCAAGGCAGTCCACCGGTTCCCATCCCCAAGAGGCATTACCCGACATGGGGCAAGATATCTCACTTATCACCTTCAAATTGATCTTGAATTGAAGCGATCGGGCTTATGTCAAAAATGAATCTAGGCCTAATATCCAAATTGGACCAAGATTTATGAAATAAACCATAATCATGAATGGGTCAATTTGAATTTTGTCGATTAAAGCTTAATTACTTAACTTTCTTATGCTTGAGAGGATAAAATCCTTTAAATTGATGAGTTCTTATGTGAATTTCTCAAAATAAATTTCAAATTTGGACTTATCTTAATAAATAAGTAAGAAACAATCATCTGTTCGTAAGTTGTGAATGATCGATTTTGGTCCCCTAATTACAGCTCAAAATGGAAATTCCCATTTTGACTCTATAAATCGCAAAATTGAATGCACAAGCAGATATAAAATAGTCCTTAAACCAAATGTTGAAGAAGGAACTATATTTAATTATGACTAAAATAAAATTAATTTGATTTTTAGCTAATTTAAGACCCGAAACCAAAAAAATTGGAAAACAAGGTTCTTAATCAATTTTCGTAAATTTTTTGACAAAAATTCAAATTGGCATTAAAAGAAATATATTTATGCATTTTTTATTTTTTCAATTTTTTTTTGGTCAAAGGTTTGACCAAAAGTCAACCATTTAGTTGACTTTTCTTAAAATGTTGATTTTTTTGTCAAATCTTTGAGTTTTTGAGAAATTGACTTAAAAAAGTGAAATTAAAGCTAAATAGAATCTTTTTGGGTAAAAATTTAATTTTTTACCCGATGTTGACTTTTGGTCAAAGGATTATTAACCAACAAGTCAACTCAAAAGTTAGCCGTTTGACTTTTCGGGTTTTTTTTTTATAAAATAACTTTGAAATTGCTTAAAGCGAAAATGCAAAAGAAAGCAATGAAAGAAATGAAAGAAATGAAAAATGACACTTTTTGATCAAGAAATAGCTCTCTCGTGATCGAAATCCAAATCTCGATTTTTTTAACTCTTTTTTGACATGTCGACTAAAAATAAAGTATTAACATTCTCATGATCTTGTGATGAGGTTGCCTCCTTTTTTGTGCTCTTAGATTCAATCGAGCTTAGTCTCCAACGACTGCGGGCTCACAGTTAAGCATGACATTAAGAGTTAGTCTTCGTGACCTCACGGTGAGGTTGCTTTCCAGCACACATGCGCAAAGGGAGGGAAGGAGAGAGAGCAATGAAGAAAACCGTGCAAATAAGCAAATTCATCAAATTTTACGTGGTTGCATGGTGGAAATAGGCAGAATAGAACTCCATACATCCGCTTTCTATGATATTCAAATATAAGTATAGGTGTAATTATTAAAAATACACATAATAGGTATGGGTAGGCAAACTTTTAGGGAGATAATCGTGTCAATTTGCTAGCACTGCCTTTGCATGATGATTTTCTCTACTAGTGAAAGAGTTCCAAGATAAAATGAGAAAACTGATTTAGCTACATACTTGTCCTCCTCTATTTGGTTTCATAACGCCTCTTGATTGAGTATAATTTCTTGATCGCCTGGGTCATGTCCATCCGATCCGGCAGTGATTCCATCGAACATGCGACTCCAACTTCAAATACAGAGATTATGCAATCTCTGATCCTAATCTCTTGTTGTTGATCACCAGCTTCACTCCAAAGCCTTGGGTCTACGATGTCCATCACTTGATCCGGAAGAGCCATTCGGACAAAACTATGAAGGTTAAGACAATGCCCAAAGGCCTCTTCAGTGGGTCTCTTCGCAGTGAACATCTCCAATAATAGAATGCCATAACTGTATGCATCCCCAAGTGTGGAAACTTGGTGTCCTATGCCATACTCTGAAAATTTCATCAAGACAATAAATAGGAATGAATTGACACTTTTTCTTGAAGCTCTTTGTATCATAAAAATTCCTAAATCACATGGGATTTTGCTTGATGTCTATTTGCAAGAGCTTGTCAAGGACAATTGTGAGGGCTCGCACTAGCTGCGCCTCACTCACTTTGCGATCCAGTTCGTTGTGTATGGCAAAGGGCAAGGGATCCTCTGCCGGAACATGGTAGAGGGTCCCAAAACTTTCTACTAATTGACCTTTGTTTAGTTTATTGGCTATGCCAGCGCCTGTTGTATGCTAAGTGATAAAAATTGTTACAAAAGTCGGAATGCATCAACCGTGGAGAAATAAGATCTCAGGATTTACAAAGTGCACCAAATATCAGTCAATAATATTTGAGCTCTTCTTTCTCCAAGTGCACCCAAAGTTGTCACATGTTGACTAAACAAATTGCTAAACATCAAGAGTGACTTTGTCCCCAGTTGGGTACGGATGAACACAGAAAAAGAAGAAAAAATATGTAATGAAGGCCGCGGGGAAATTATTTAATGAACTTAGTGCATGTATCAACTAAATTTGAACCATCGTTTTTTACTGGACACACATGGAATCCACACGAGGCTCATTATTTTCAAAATCTGAAATAAGTTTTATTCCTATACCACACTGTTTCTTTTCTGCGGGACAGGAGATGAAAATACCTAGAAGAACCAGCGAAAAAAAGAACACAACAGGGACAAAAGAAGAGACTTGGAGTGATTTGTTGATGATGATGGATTTATACCAGTAAAATGCATAAATTTGTCTTGTGACGTAAAACGCCTAAACATATATTATAAATGTAGAATTATAGGTCAAGTCAACAGGAAAGGGTCCACGGTAAGGGGTCAATTACTTATTGTCAAACCTTAAGTCATGGCATACCAAAAGAGAACCACTAGTCCTCATCAATTTCTCATACCGTAATTGGGTCTACCACAATATTTGTTATAGTCCGTTCTACCATGAAGATGATATAAGATAAAATACGAATTATGGAAAAAAAATGCGAATGTGACATGATAGGATATGTTTAATTTGTTTATTGGCATGAATTTACAAGTTTCGACCAAATATATTTCTACTCATTGATAAAAATTCAGATGGCTTATTCTCATCTTAATTTCAAATACAATAAGAAAATGCTACTATTAATCGTTTCGCACACAAGGATATGTATTTTATTTTCCTGCTGAAGCTATTAATAGGGCGAAGGGGAAATTGTGTCGTGGGAAAGAGGTGTCAGAACATACTAACCATAATATAACATCAAGGATCATGTTCTTTTAAACTTTTGACACTATCTCGTATTAACGTCATAATCAACGGAAAACTAATCAAGAAAATATGACAAATTCATACCAGGAGGCACATAGCCAATGGATCCTCTAACTAATGTTGAAGTTGAGCTGCCCTGGGAACGAACCCCTACAGCTTCGGTAGACACCATGGAAATGATCTTTGCAAGCCCAAAATCTCCAACTCGAGCCACCATGTCATTGTCCAAAAGCACATTACTTGGCTTCAGATCTCCGTGAAGGATTGTTAAAGAACAACTCTTGTGGACATATTCGATCGCATTAGCTATGTCGATGGCGATATTTAACCTCTGTACTAGTCTTAGATTTCTCGATTCACCTTGCTTATCATCTTGTCCTATAGTCCTAGGGTGTAGCCACTCCTCCAAACTCCCATTAGCCATGAACTCGTATATTAGAGCTTTAAAGTCATTGCCACGAAAGTCCACGCCTGAACAAACACTTAGTATCCTCACGAGGTTTCGGTGTCTAATGGTACCTAGAGTTTGGCATTCGGAGACAAAGCTCCTTGAAGCACCTTTTTGCATTAAATTGAGCACCTTCACTGCCACCGTGGCACCACAATCTAGAATACCCTTATAAACAGTGCCATATCTCCCTTTACCAATCAAATTGGTCTCGGAGAATCTATCAGTAGCTCTCAAAAGTTCTTCATAAGAAACCCTCAAGAATTGGTGCCCAAAGGATGATGACGTCCAGGCATCGGTTCTCATCTGCTTCTTTTTGTAGTAATAGAAGATAGATAGGAACAACAAAGCTAAACATAACAAACTGACGGCTACCACAGATATCACTATGGCCTTGGTTGTAGAAGACTTGTTAGAGCTTGGTAATTCACAAAGAGGAAGCTTCAGACTTGGAGCACCTCCACATAGTTCCCTATTTCCAGAAACCGATACAGCACTTGCATTAAGAAAGACACCACGCTCCGGAACTTGTCCTTCTAGTTGATTGAAGGACAAATTCAAGTACTCGAGCTGTGAGAGCTCTGTGAGAAAGCTCGGGATTGGACCAGAAAAATTATTATTGGAAAGATCCAAGTGTTCTAGACCCCGTAATGGAAGTAAAGCTTGGGGGATTTGACCATGGAAAGAATTATCTTCTAAGTGAAGCCGTTCCAATCTCAAGCACCCACCGATGGAGGCTGGAATTAAGCCGGTCAATCTATTGTAAGATAGATCTAACTCGGCGAGATTTATTAAAGAGCCAACTTGCAATGGAAGAGATCCACTTAAATTATTATGTGCTAAACTGAAGAGGACCGACAAGGAAGAAAGATCCATGATTTTGAGTGGAACTGAGCCAATTAGGCTGTTGTTCGAAAGATCGAGCCCATTTAGTTGCTTGCAGTTGCTGAGACTTTGTGGTATGTAGCCTTTGAAATTGTTGGAGTGAAGGTCAAGGAGATATAAGGACGTCATATTACCAATTGAAGATGGTATCTCTCTTGTAAACATGTTTTCGTACAAAAAAAATTGCTGCAAGCTATGAAGTGCTCCGACGGACTCAGGAAGGCGACTAGTAAGAAAGTTATCAGATAAATCCAACAAAATCAAGTTGCAGAGATTTTCTAGAGCTGAAGGAATAGTTCCTTGGATCCGATTGTTTGACAAATATACTCGCTTAATGCTAGTGGAGAGATTGGAGATAGATCTTGGGAAGGATCCATGAATCATGTTTGAGCTCAGCGCGAGAATTTCTAGGTTGGAACAGTTACCTAAAGAGGAAATAAAACTTAAGTCACCCTCCAACTGATTAACAGCCAATGAAATTATTTTAAGGCCCTTTAGCCTTCCCAGATTTTTCGATATTGGCCCATGGAAACTGTTGTTGTAAATTTCAAAAAACCAAAGATTTGAGGCATTTGTTAACGATGATGGAATCGTCCCAGTGAACAAGTTATTGGCTGCGCTGAGGTAACTGAGAGAAGGAAGAGTGGTGCCGATATCAGAGGGAAAGCTTCCCCACAATTGGTTCCAACCAACAAAGATGATACAAAGGGAGGAGATGTTAAAAATCCCTGGTGGAATCTCACCGGTTAGTTCGTTGCTACATACTTGGAAGAAAATCAACCTCTTGAGTCTGGACAATTCTTCAGGTATTTCTCCACGCAATCCGTTGACTCCAAGGTTGAGCTTTTGTAGCTGGGAGAGGTTTCCGATCGATGGAGGAATAGGACCTACAAGATTGTTCCTGGACAAGGTCAAGTTTTTAAGCCTTGGTAAAGTACCAATATCGGAATGAATTCCCCCCACAAGTTGGTTGCCAAAGAAATTCAGGGTCTCAAGGTTCAAGCAATGGGAAAGATTGGAGGGTATTGGCCCGCCAAATGAGTTGTTAGTAAGATCAAGATCACGGAGTCGAAGCAAGTTGCCAATTTGTGGTGGGATTTCACCGTGGAAGCTATTGTTCTGCAAAAGCATGACCCTCAAGAAAGAGAGGTTCCCTATGTGAGGAGATAGGAAGCCTCCCAAGCCTTGTGATCTTAGGAATAAAGATGTGACTCTTCCAGGATGCTTTTTGCTACACAAAACACCTTGCCACTCACAATGATGGGTAGAATCATTCCAAGAGCTCAAGACTCCAAATGGGTCTTCGTGTATCGCGTTTTTGAAGGAAGCTAATGCGAGCCAATCCGTTTGGTTTTGCAAGCATGCTCCGGGGATTGTGATTGAGCTCCACCACCACAAGAGGGCGGAGTTGAGAATAACAAACAGTTGTTTTCCCATCTCCTCTCGTAACTAACTCTCTATCTTGGCTGTATTTAACACCTCTGTCCTGTGCACAATTCAATTATTGACTAATATTTAAAAAAAAAGTAAGAATTTCATAAGAAGGGTCTTGTAAGCTAAGTAGATGCTACCGACACTGACACGTAACACAACACGACACGACACGCTACACGTCATTTCTAAAAAAATAGAAAATTCCGACAAGTTGGAACACGTTGTATATTAAATATATATTTATATATATAATAATAAATTATCATTTTTATGATTATTTCAATTAAATTAATTTGAATCAAATTCATAAATAAATAAATAAAAGTTAATTAACTATTTATTAATATCATTCATTGTTCAATTTGACAAATTCAACTCTATTTCAATAATTCATAAAATTTAGAGAAAAACAAGCAATCTATATTCTAGACTTGCATGTTAGATATGTTGAAAGATGGGAAAAATAACTTAATGGATGAATTGTGTATCATGGCAAGTGGGAGTCAAAAGAGAAGACTAAGTTTTCTTCTTTCTTAATTTATTATTTATATTATTGTGTTTTATTTTTTTACATATATATATTTTGATCTTTCATTTATTGAATTATTAAAATTGATCTCAATATTGGAATCATGTATCGGAAACTCTTATGTCAGAATTCTAACTCAAGTGTCGAAGAGTATCGAAAAAATTGACCACGTATCGAATTTTCTAACGCATGTCGACCGAGTTTCGGAAAGTGTTTGAGAGTATCAAAAAGTGTTGGATACGTATCGAAATGTCCGATGAGACACGGATGCTATTAGAGAGTGACAGTGCTTTATAGCCTACAAGAGGAGACATGAGGAGGTACCGCGCGAGGTGAAGAGAAATGGTGCAGTGACTCGCTGGCACAGTACAGGAAACGTCTCTCTCTCTCTCTCTCTCTCTCTCTCTAGTCTCTCTAAATGCCTCATTGAATCGAGCAGTCAACGAAAGCAACGTAGGTGGCTGTTTTCACCGCGCACAAAATATCATACGCGGAGTTGAATCGGTCAGCGGCGACTTCAAGCTCTCCTCCGACGGAGGTGGCGGTCAGAATTCGCCCGCATGATGCGAGAGTGCGAAGAAGATAAAAACGTGCGGATGGGTCCACCGTGAGAATCGCAGGTCCCTGCAGCATCATAATCGCCCCATTTCCCATGGTCGCGGTTGCGGAAATTTAATGCGCTCCCATCTTGCTTCTCTTCCCCTCGCCGTGAGTTTTGTTTCTACAGTTTACGGCCATTTCGATTTGTGCGGTCCCGTGGCTGTTTTGGCATGTGAATGCTGAGTCAATCCTTGGAGCTTTGACCTTGGCTTACTCATTGGTATCTACCCTCCTTGTATGAGGGGTGATCGATCCCGAGAACGGACCTGTTTCCATTGATATGGATAACTAAACCTGTTTTTCTGAGTGGCCTAATTTGGTTCAAGGGTAGAATCGAACCAGTTGCACAGTCCTAACTAGCATTAGATCATCAGTAACGTCGGATGCCAAAGTAGTCGTATAAGTCATATTTCTTATATATGGTAATTTTTAGGAATAATAGCACACATGGTCGCCAATTTTGAGTCCAATGGGCAACGTGGTCCTCGAATTTTTAATTTGTGTAATGTAATTTCTAAACTTTGACCAAAAGTGCAATGTCCTCCTAAATTTTTATTTGTTAAATGCGGTTCCTCAACTATTTGCTGAGGGTGATGAAGTGATGGTCTACCTCCACAAGGAACGCTTTCCAGTTGGTACATATAACAAGCTGAAGCAAGAAAGTTGGTCCCTGTCGAATCATGAAGAAAATCAATGACAATGCCTATGTTGTTGATCTTCCTGGTGACCTCAACATCTTCCCCACATTCAACGTAGCGGACCTATTTGAGTATCATCCTCCAGATACTCCTCTTTATCCTAATCATAACTCGGGTCGAATTCTTTTGAAGTTGAGAAAACTAATGTAGAACAACATGCAAATGCCTTTATGGAAACATTAGAGCGTCATAAGAGCAGGCGGTCCCACAAATCAAAGAGGATTGCATAATCTTCGATATTACAAATGTTACAATATTTGATTCACGTGTTTTTCTTAATTTGTTATTAGATTTCAGATTTTCTGGTTTATTAATATTTTTTTTTTAATTTTGTTATTAGATTTCAATTATTTAGTTATTTTCTAGATGGTGACCTTCTTATAAATAGACGCTTCAAATATTGTAATCCGCACTTCTTTATTCAAAGTAAACACTATCTTTTGAAATTCTTGTCAAGCATGACTTTCTCTATGTCAGTGAGGGTGATTGATGGGGCGAGGAGTAGGTGGTGGCGTGAGGGAAGGGGAGGGGGAGAGAGAGAGCAGGGGAAGAACATGGATGGAGGTGATTGATGGGGGCAAGGGAGAAGGTGGTGGTGTGGGGGAAGGGAAGGGGGAGAGAGAGGGAGAGAGAGAGGAGAGTAGGGAAGAAACTGAGGGGCGGGGGAGTAGGGATGGGGTGGGGTGATTGATGGGGGCAGGGAGCAAGTGGTGGCGTGGGGGAAGGGGAGGGGGAGAGAGAGAGGGGAGAAGGGGAAGAAACCGAGGGGGATTTTGGGGGTGGCGTGGGGAACAAGGGGAGAGAGAAATGAGGAGGGGGTGGTAAAGTTATTTTTGTTATAAAAAAAAAATAAACGAGTTAAAAAGTGATTTCAAAAAATAAAAATATTAAATGTTAAATAATTGTAAATTTAATTATTATATAAAATCATAAATTTATTTAAATAAAGTTGATTCTATTCTTTTGTTAGTCATTCATAATTTTTGTTAATATTAAAAACATATTCCCAAATATGAATATGCATTAATTATGAATATGTTTTTTCAAATTTTCTATGAATAGATTTATTAATATTATTAGTGTAAATTTATTGTAAGTTCTTTTTTTTATTTGTGAATTTAAATCAAATTAATTAAAAATAAAAATATTTATTTAATATATAATGTGTCACAACGTGTCGGATTTCTCTATTTTTGAAAAATAACGTGTTGGCGTGTCGTATCGCGTGTCAGTGCTACTTAGACAACAGGACGTGAGGATAAACATTGGTGATGGCGACTGATCAAGTAAACAAATAATAAAATGTAGAAAACTGTCTCTTTCAAGGACTTGCTCCCCCAACTACCCTAATTAGATGGCTGACCATGAGTGGTGGAAGAAAGGACATGGAGACTTGGACATTAGGGACCATGAGAGATCAGTTGAATGCTAACTAGAACAAGTAAGACTACACATCAATAAAAAAACAAGTGTTGATGACATAGTTACATACCCCACTGCGCATCATTTCATGAAATAAACTCGAGTGTCTTAGTACATGTAGTGTCATTCATGTATCAACTTTCTTGCTAGTTTTCATTATTACAACAAAAACAAGGAAGGGAAATGTCAAACACACTAAGAAAGTTTCATAAATATGATATAATAAGTGGCATGGGATATTGTCATTAATGATTAAATATGGCTTGTTATTCAGGTATAATCTACAAAGAAGTTGATGGATTAAACGCAGTATCAACACCCCCAACTATTCTTATTTTATATATCTCTCATCTACCCTAATTAAAGCCATCTTATGTATTCTCAAATGTTTGTCTAGTGGTAGTGGATGTAAGGACATGGAGATAGACATTGGTGATGGTGACTAATCAAGTAAATGAATAATAAAATGTAGAAAACTGTATGAACGACTTGTCACATTAAAGGTCTATCCCAACTCTCTCGACCACCCTTGTTAGATGACTGTCCATGAGTGGTGAAAGAAAGGATGGAGACTCGGACATTAGTGATCATTAGAGATGAGTTGAATACTGACTATAACAAGTGGGATTTTACATATCAATATAAAAAAACGTGAGGTATTATGTTTAGCAGTTTTTAATGGCATGGTCTAATTTGAAAAAAAAAAAACAAATTGCATGATCTTTTAGGCTAAGTTACCAGAAAGCCTTCAAAAGGGATTAGCTTCTTTAGAGATATATGGCAAAGATTATCCCTGTTGACCTAGTCGTTTTAGTTTTAGTGCTAAAGTTAACCTTAGGTATATTGAGTGCACGCCTCAAATGTGTCTAAACAACTTCAACCTAGTGAGATTTACCCCCTTCATATACGAACCGATTCAGTCTAGTAATCTAAATAAGTCATTACATGGATAAAAATCCAGTTTCTTGACATTATCGTCTTTTGCAAATATAAAATTAGATTTCCAAGAGTGATTGATTTGGTTTCGAAGAGTAATTCTCTTTTCTAAAAAGTTGGGACACCCCATGTTGATTTCTTGTCTCGGTCAATTCACATGATGATATTGTTTCTCTTGCCTTAAGAAAGAAGCATTAGATTTTGACCGTTGTTTTACACTCCTAGGAAATTGAAAATTAGCGAAGACTCAACATTCCACCAAATCCGTCATGTATGCTGACAACCATTACCTAACCCCCAATAGAAAAAGGAGTCATTCTATACCCCGTCAATTACATAGCAATTCTATGACATTATCGTCTTTTGCAAATATAAAATTAGATTTCCAAGAGTGATTGATTTGGTTTCGAAGAGTAATTCTCTTTTCTAAAAGTTGGGACACCCCATGTTGATTTCTTGTCTCGGTCAATTCACATGATGATATTGTTTCTCTTGCCTTAAGAAAGAAGCATTAGATTTTGACCGTTGTTTTACACTCCTAGGAAATTGAAAATTAGCGAAGACTCAACATTCCACCAAATCCGTCATGTATGCTGACAACCATTACCTAACCCCCAATAGAAAAAGGAGTCATTCTATACCCCGTCAATTACATAGCAATTCTATGACATTATCGTCTTTTGCAAATATAAAATTAGATTTCCAAGAGTGATTGATTTGGTTTCAAGAGTAATTCTCTTTTCTAAAAAGTTGGGACACCCCATGTTGATTTCTTGTCTCGGTCAATTCATATGATGATATTGTTTCTCTTGCCTTAAGAAAGAAGCATTAGATTTTGACCGTTGTTTTACACTCCTAGGAAATTGAAAATTAGCGAAGACTCAACATTCCACAAATGCGTCATGTATGCGACAACCATTACCTAACCCCAATAGAAAAAGGAGTCATTCTATACCCCGTCAATTACATAGCAATTCTATGACATTATCGTCTTTTGCAAATATAAAATTAGATTTCCAAGAGTGATTGATTTGGTTTCGAAGAGTAATTCTCTTTTCTAAAAAGTTGGGACACCCCATGTTGATTTCTTGTCTCGGTCAATTCATATGATGATATTGTTTCTCTTGCCTTAAGAAAGAAGCATTAGATTTTGACCGTTGTTTTACACTCCTAGGAAATTGAAAATTAGCGAAGACTCAACATTCCATCAAATGCGTCATGTATGCGGACGACCATTACCTAACCCCCAATAGAAAAAGGAGTCATTCTATACCCCGTCAATTACATAGCAATTCTATGACAAAAATAAATAAATTATGTAACAATCTGATCGAAAAATTACGTAACAATCGACTAGTCTATGGAACTTCTGTCTAGGCCGAATTAAATAAAAAACCCCTGGCCAACCCCGGACAGCAAACTCCGGTTCCCCAAGGGGACTGGGTCGGTCCTGGAATTCCAGGACCAACACTGCGGGTTGCCTGTTTTATTATATATTATATTATATTATATTATATTATATTATTTATAATTCTCTTATATATTTAAACCTAAGTAAAATGTCTGTTATATTATATTATATTGAAATGTTCTATCAATAGTACTAATACTAATTTCAATTTAAAACTTTTGTTGAGTATTAATTAAGTGTCATTTGTTTTGTTTTCAAGTGTTTAAAAGTTCAAGTGAATTAACAAGATGTAAAGTTATATATTCATGGTTTATATTAAGTATTTTGAACTTTTATGGTTTAATTGTATTTTACTAATGAATTTCAGCTGCACTTTGCTTTTCAATTTGTGTCAAATGGTAGAAGTTTTGAAGAGTAGAGTAGTACCAGTTGCTACGGTGATTTGCTAGTCAAGTGATGTGAAGCTCATTTTTTGGTTGAGTGGACTCTATATGATCAAATGCAGGAAAACGCTTTTGCATATGATGTTATGAATATTAAAGATAAATGATTACAAGAACTTTTCATCTTGTCCCATATCTCGATGAGTGGTTAGACCAGGCCAAATTTCTATTATTGTGTCATCTTAAATTTGCTAAATATATATTGATATTTATAGTTTAGTTGCACAATGGTCATTTGTATTTTTATCGATCGGTCCCGGTTGACCCGAACCGGACCGAACCCATTGGGCCCGGTCTAAAATCACTTTTTTTACATGCTTTACTTTTTCTTTTTCTTTTTTAAGAGTAAAATAGATCGGTCATCGTAAAAATCACTTTTTTTTTTACATGTTTACTTTAACTTAATTATGAATTTATTAAAGTGTTTTTAGTATTAATAATGTATTTTCTATTATTTACGCTTTATATTTAATATTGTAATATATTTTTTTATTAAAAATAGTTTGCCCTGTTTGGGTCATTTGGGGCTCCTCTCAAGCCCAAAGGCGCAGATCTCCCTGGAAAAAAAAAGCGGGGAGTAAAAAATCTCGTGAATTGAGCTGTCACGTGGGCTAAGGATTTTTCAATTGCGCTGATTGCTATTCGTGATAGTGGCCAGGGAAGCTTTCATATTGATACGATAGAATAGCAAATTTCTCAAGCGGCAGATGCACCTATTGGCTTGTATTATAATGTGATTTTGTCAGGAAGGTAGAACCGTTTGTCGTGCAAAATACATGGACTGGTGAATTCTGACCGGGGTAAAGAGGAGAGATGCCTTACTCTTGAATCTATCGAGAGCCTAGAAGGTCTTACCTTAGATGGATTACGTCTATGCCACGAACTGACATTAAAATGTATGAGGATAGAATAAAAAGAGAGGGCAGTGGGGTGTTTGGTGAGTACTTGTGCATTTATGTTTGTAAATGAGTGAAGAGTAAATAAGTGAGTATCATTAAGCTAAATCTTCTTTGGTTGCTATTCATGCTTTGAGATTGTAAAGAATTTCGGTCCTCGTTTAATCGGTGGTAAGTTAGTCATTGTCCATCCTTGCACATGAGTCCTGTATGAAACTAAATCAATACTGAAGTGTGTTTGCCAAATTCGAGTGCAACCATTTTGATTCTGCTGTTCATATGCTCATTGTTGGATCAAACTTGTTATACTCTTCTTGTTGGATTAGACTTGTCATCCTTTTTGGCTAGTGCTTACAATGTTATTGTCACGCCCTGCCCTACTCTTGGCTCGCGACAACCCGCGCCATCACTTTTCACTTAGTTCATTTGCTTGCGACGTCTCAAAATGCGTCGCCAACCTATTCATTTTATCTTTTGATTATACTTAAGCGGAAGCAAAATAAACATCTACTAACCATTAACAAACAATATGGATAGTATAAGGCATACATCAGAACACACTTTTATATATATGCTTCTACCATCAAATATAATCTTTCCTTACATCAAAAGCTTAGCCATTTACATGTTCACGTAGTGGATTCCTTCATACTTGTCCAAGTATCGGTGTTGGGGTTAACCTAGTACCTCTATTTTACGAGAATGAGCTCATAAAGTGGTATCCCCTACGCATCTAGCACGCGTCCATCTCAAAGTACTTTGGCTCGAGCTCGAATAGTCATGATTAAGGCCTAAAAAGGTTAAGCAACGAGAAGTGAGATAAACTTAGTGAGTGAACACCCTAGACCTCGTGTAGAGAAGCCATTCACCTCGAAAACATCCTAAACATGTAGGTTATCCATCGATGGCGGATCAATAGCAAAGCATCTCGTGCTTTGCCCTAATTATAAACATGAATGATCATCTTACCTTCTTAAGCCATCATAACAAAGCACATAAGCAATTCTTATAACACTTTCCATATTCATGAGTTAGACATGAGAGCATGCAACATATTATAATCTAGAACTGCTCATATATCGATCGCAGGTCACACATGTGCTGACTCTAGCATCACTTCTCAAAATATGGGTTCATCACTCATACACTTTACACATGTGGCGTCTCGAGAAACGGATGGCATCCCATACTACCATGTTATTTTTATTCATCCACTTGATCTTGATATTTTAGGTTGGTTGAACTTGAGAATTCACTCATTGAAATTGAATAAGTAAATAGAATTGGATTCGGTTGGATGGTACCAATTAAATTGAGTGCTAATTACCATTTCTTATTGAATTAACCGATCAACTTGCTATCAAACATTTTTTTTCGATACGAGAATTTTCACAAAAAATTTCAATATATTTCACTTTTGTTATTATGAGAATCAATCCTACTACTTCGGGCCTTGGAGTTTCCACACTTGAAAAAAAAAAACCTGGGACGTATCGCTCAAATCATTGGTCTGGTACTAGATTAGCCTTTTCCCCGGGCAAGATGCCAACCCTTGAGACCATGCTTTGAGATTATTACGGCCGCTCAGTGTGACATCCTGGAATTTCAATTCTATTTTCAATTAGATAAATCGGGCCTTTCATCAACGTGTCTATAGTGCTTGTTCATTCCTTAGATAACTAATCATTCTAGAGAGTAGTTAATTTTTAATGCAATAGACTTGGAATTTGACCAAAAATCGACTGCTCAACCGTGTTCATCTGCCGAGATCATTATGGCACAGTAAAGATCGAATAAAGATCATAGATAGGTCGGTTCGACTAAGATATGTGTGGCTAAACATGGGTGATTCCACTAAATTGCAAAATTATTGTCAATTGACACTAGACTAATTTTTTTTTTCAATTGGTACCCTATGTCCGTATTCAAAACCTCGAGATTTTCACGATCATTGAGAGTCACCACTGTATTGAAGAGGTTTATTGTGACTCGAAAAAAATCGACCACATGTCATTTACACTAAAAAAATTTTAAAGCTACCCGGTTGCCTAAGTCACGCTAAAACTGCGCCAGATTAAAATTAACCGCTTTGATTTCAGAAATTGAAAGTTCTATCATGTCACAAATCATTTTAGAAACGTCAACTCATCCTTCGAAAATTTTTCTACAAAACGAGATTTTTGGCGAAAAATCAAGATAGGGCCATTTTTGACCGAAAAATTCATAAGACTGTTTTTTATTGCGAAATTGGGATGCAAGTAGGATCTATTGGCAAGGAAAAATGCCAATTCAATTGAGGACTCGATGGTTGAATTTATGGGAGCCAAATTGATTTAATTCAAGTGAGATTTTGGTTCAATTTGAGGGAAATCTTGTGCAAATTCGTAGCCCCCCCTTGCCTTCAACCTTTGGACCTTCTCAAGAGCTTCTAGAGGAAGCTTTAAGGCTGGAAATTGCAGGGAAAACCAGCTAGCATGATGGGACCAAGTCAATGGGACCAAAGAGGATAGAGGAGACCAAGGTGGCCCCCTCCTTAGCCAACCGGTTCCCCCTCTTTCCTTCCCTCACCGTCGACCACTCCCCTCCATTTTTAGCCCCTAAAGCCTAGCAAAACTAGAAAAACTATAGCCCCTTCTCCCTTGGCCGTTCGAGCAGTTCGCCAAAGCTCGGAGCCACTGTCGTGCCACCCGCATGCCAGCCAAGCCTCCTGCTTGCCTGCACATCTCCAGCCACTCGTTTGACTCCTACTCACAGCTATCCGGAGTCGCCAGACCGATGTACATCGCCGTCATGGTTGCCGAAGCTGCCGTCTGCCCACCTGCACGCCCATCCAAGTTGCTGTGGTCCCCGCTGTCCAGCCTCGCTACTTCAAGCCAACCATCCAGCTCTCTTAGCCTCTGAATAGAAACCAAAGCCGTGGGTCTCCCCTGCACTGTTTGGCCCACTTTGGTGCCCTTTAGGACCTCAAAAGGCACACCCGCTTTGGAGCTTATCGATCCTCTCTGCCTCGCCGTCATTTTGGTTCAATCGATTCATTAATTAAGTGAGTTTAACTCACTAATCCATGCTTAGTAAGTTAATGATGCTTAATGGTTGATTAGTTTAAGTTAAGCTAGGATTAGGTGGTTAGTTAGAACGGATTAGTGATTTAATTAACTGTTATTGCATGTTAGGTGGTTAGATTAGTACAATTAGCAAATAGATAAGCTGTAATATTTATTTAGATAGGTTCGAAAATTTTTCGGGACCGTCTCGGCTTTTAATTAGGCTTTTCTGGCCTAAGTGTGCATTATTGGTATTTAATAATTAATTTTTATTTTTAATTTTTATTTTTGGAAATTATACCGGAATAGTTGGTTACCGAAATTTTGTGCTAATTGCAATGGTGTGATTGATTTATTTATTTGACTGTTATTTTGTGCAATTTGAATATGTATTGCAATTTTGGGGTATTTATCCCAAAATTTTATATTTTCAGTAATTAATTAGAAAATATCGGACATCAGTTTATAACGCCAAAAATGTGTTTAAGGACTATTGAAATGAGTGGAATTTGAAAAGAAAATATTGTATTTTGGCTAAGGCTAATCGTATACCCACACACAATTATTTTTATCAGAAAGGATAAAAATGGTGACATTCTCAGATGGTGAGAACAATATACTATATTAGCCTATGGGCCTTGATATATTAGCTTAGCGAAAAAAGTATACTTTATCAACTTAGAGTAAGCATCATGGGTATACTATATCAACCCGATGGTTTGATATGCCAGCTTAGCGAGAGTAATATACCTCAGCAGCTTCTGGTGAGCATTATTAGTATACTATATCAATTTGATGGTTTGATATGTCAGCTTAGCGAGATCAATATACTATTTATCAATTTAGTGCGATTTATACTATCTATTTTCAACTTAGAGTGAGCAATCCTTAATATGATCGGACTTTATAAATTGTTGTTAGAAAAATTATTTATTTGCCGAGTGATGGTTTTGAATGAAAGACATGGAACCGGACGTCGCTATTTTATCGATGGATGTGACCTCCTGTTCGAGCCTAGTGAATGAATGATTTGATTTGTTGAGGTGATTCACTCGATGATTATTCATATAACCTTGAGGGGAAAGGCTAATAAGAACGGAACTCGTGCGACTAAAGGACTCGACTTAGGAAAACGAACCATGAGACTTACGTGAGGATCCTATAGAGGTAAAGGTAAGTCCTATGATTTGTGAATCTTTCCGTAATTTAGTGCAGACTTGAACTTAGGAATCCTTAAAGCCACCCGTTATTTTCTTCCAAAATGTCATTTAAGGCGAAATTGAGATGGCAAGAGAACTTAGGATTGGATTTCTTTATCGAGAATGTTCGAGACGGACTTTGGATGAAGCTACTTAAAACAGTCGACATCGCCAGTTAAGTCGAGCAATTGAAAAAGGGATTTTCGAACAGAGGAAGCAAGCCCGTGAAGACGTGGGCCAAGCCAAGCCAATGTGGGCCTTAGGCCCAAGGTGGGACAGCCCATGATGGGCCCAAAGCAAGCAAGTGAGCTCATTGGGCCCAATCCACTATTCATCTTTTAAGCCCATGGGCCAATTCTTGGCCATTTCAAGCCCAACCAATTTCTAAGCCCATTCCTATTCATGGCCAAGCCCAATTTTGGGCTCATCAACCAATTTTAGCCCAAAGAGGGTAATTAGGCAATGTGAAATGACCAAAATACCTTTAGTTGTAGGGAGAAAAGGCTAAAGAGAGAGAATGTGATGTCATCTTGCATGGGGAATTGAAGTGGCCATTTAATGGCAATGAGGAGTGCAACAAACCTCCCATCACCTTCTCTCTCCCTCATTCGATCCCCATCTCGAACGAAGCTTTCTCTCCCTCGTTTTCCCTCTCCTCCGGCTCCAGCCCCTTTGGTAAAGAATTGAGTCACAAGTGGTCTTCCCGTGCGAATCAACTCACAAAACACCCACCCTTCTCTTCAGCACATCCAAACAGTTCAAATGGGCCTGATTTCATGCCGAACGGAGCCATCGTCCGGCCCGGCACCGCCGTGAAGGAACTGATCGCGAGGTTCGTGGTTTGCCTGCAGCTTGCATTGTTTCGCGTTTTCGGCCATTTTTCTCCCATTCTGGTCCTTCCTCCGCCCATCCCAACCACCCACAAGATCCCTAAGACCCTTGGGAGCCACTGGTTGCCGGCCAAACCCCTCACCGGAGCTCCAGCCAAGCCGTTCAACTCAGTTTCTCCTCCGGTAAGGCTGTTTTTCAGTGTTTTCAGTGGGAGTCCGAGCTGTGGTTGCTATGTTGAGCTTGGGACCACCTTGGATCATCATTGTCGAGGTCTTGGAGCGTCTCCTCCGTCGTCACCACCGCATCGGTGTCTCCGGCCCGCTTAACAAGTGAGTTTAGCTCATAATCCTTTGATTAGTGCCTAAACTTGCTTAGGTTGATTTAGTTAGATTTAATTCTAATTTAGATTATTTAGTTAATTTGTATTAGCCCTAAGATATGTGGTTAGATGGATGGATTAGATTGGTTTAGCTTAATTTTACTTTATTAGCTTAATGATGCTTATATGGTTAATTAAGCATGTTTATCTTAATTGATTGGTTTCCTTAATTTAATCATTGTTTTAATGATTTCTAAATATAATTTATTATTTAGTGAATTCTAGAAATTATTGTTCATGTGACACTATTCACAAATTACTGTTCACACACACTGTTCATGAGCACTGTTCATCCAGAATGCAAAAAATGTCTAAAATTCATGTGTGTTGATTTTATGAAGTAAATTGAGTGATGAGTGTAGAATTGAGTGAAATTGGAGAAGTTTTGGTATTTAACTTGAAAATAACCGGTGTCGGCTTTTGGCACCGTATTTGGTTTGTAGGACCAGTTCAAATCGATTGATTGATTGGATTGAGTGAATTGACGTTTATGTGGGGATTTATCCCAAGATTGATTAGTGTCGGTATTCAATCGGAATTTGATCGTGAAAGGTTATGAGTGGATTTAGGAAACCGCCGAAATATGGTTGTGCCATGTTGGGCCGTGATTTACCACATGTTAAAGGTTGTGCCCACCGAGGCCCCACTCGAATCGATCGTGTCGATTGGGACCGTGATGCCACTACATATAGTACAGCCATGATGCCACTACATATAGATTTGCCGAGTGGGGCTGTGATGCCACTACATATAGCAAGGTGGGGCTGTGATGCCACCAAGTCTAGAAATTGCTAGGTGGGGCCGTGAGCCACCAAGTCTAGATAATTGCCATGTGGGCCCGTGATTCCACTAAGTCTAGAAAATTTGCCAGGTGGGGTGGTAATTCCACCTAAAATTGCCGAGTGGTGCCGTGATTCCACTAAGTATAAATTATGCTTGTAGGGCTATGATCAAGAGTCGAGAATGAATAGTCTCCTGACCGTGTGATGGTCTTCGATGACATTTAATCGATGGATCTTTCGATCAATTGATGCATTGATGTATGAAATTGTTATATGCATTAATCATATGCATGAGTGAATTACATCGTTTATGCACACACGCATGAATCGATAATGTGCTTGGCAATGGCTGGAGATGATGTGATTGATGAGGAAGATGTGCATCTGTATTGTTTTATAAACCCCCATGTTTGTATGCGATTGATTGTTTTTAGTATAGATATCCCGGTATTATATAAGGGTGACATGGCTTTTCAGATATGAAGAGCTGTAAGTGGATATATAGTGTGTTGACATGATTTGAAAAGGTTTTTGATTTGAATCTTACTTTTCTATCCCATCTTGTTGTTGTTGGGGAAATTATTTATTTGCTTCCGCATGCACATTTAAAATGAAAGAGTCGGCGACGAGTCCCGGGAATGTCGCAAAATTCTATCGACCATCAAGGGTTGTACGTGCACTCGAGGTTCGGGGCGTGACAATGGACGGATGGACACGCGCTCGAAGGATCGGGTCGTGACACTTAGGGCCTAAGGCCAACCCGAAGGTTCGTAGTCATCCGACATAATCGCGCATCATCTCACCCTATCGAGTATGGCGTCATCCCTCATAAACGCATCAAGACGACATTCCTGTAAGGAGCTTCGTTCCGAAATCCATTCGCAAATGACATTTTGTTAACTTAGGGACATTCGAACTTAATTAGGTATCAACCCACGTAAAATGCATCAAAACGGATTCACACCCTACGTAAAATGCATCAGGGTCTTTATATGATCACACGAGCACCTCATCACTCACACCCATTGTTATCTTTCTCATTAGCTAAGTATCAATACTTTAAAGGCATGCCAAACAGAGTGTGTCACATAATCTATTGAAAGTACATCAATAAAATATGCCAAGCACAAAACGAGAGTCCATAGTTTGACACATTACATTGAGCACTGGCCTTAGTCCAATCCAAATAAAAAACGATATGCTTTTATATTGCACCGAGGTCAAGAAAAAATCTATCCATTGTGACATGATTACCGACCTAGTACTAGACTTAGCTAGGGAACGATATGGAGACGCACACCCTTGGAGTGCCACAATTTGGTAGAAATGGACACTTAAGTGGCATAACTTACGAAATGTACATTTAAGTGCCAAAATTGGAGCAAAATGGATCACTTGAGTGCTAATTTGGCCAAAATCCCACCAAAACGTTGATGTGTCCGACGCTCCCCCACCTTCCGGTGACAACGGGGAGGCGGCGGGGCTACCTTCCTCCTTCTCATCTTTATTTTTTAAAAATTATTTTAAATAAATATAAATTATATTATTATTTTAAAAATTTAAATTTAATTAATGTTTATATTATATTAAAATTCAAATTATGTTAAAACAACGTCATTTTTGGTGAATTAGAACTGTGTTAGCTCTCCGGTGAGCCACCTTGGCAAGAAATATTAATATTTAATTGCCATGTATGATTTCCGGCTAGTTTCACCGGAGGTGGCACTCGAATGTCCCACTTTTCTTAAAATGTGGCACTTAAGTGTACCTTTCGTAAGTTATGGCACTTAAGTGTCCCTTTGTGTCAAGTTATAGCACTTGAAGAGATCTTTGCCGAATGATATATCTTAGTATCGCACCGAGACTAAGAAAGGATTGACCCATTGTGACGTGATCATCGATCTAGTACTAGACTTGGTTCGGGAACCATAAGTCTCAATATCATCGATCCCAAGAGAGAGACATGATCCGACATGCTTCCTTGCACGTCCAAGAATCATCGTATATCTTGTCTCGAAGGCTCGGGGTTTTCTCACACATCGACCATAGACTATGAACATAACATATGTATGACGACTACTTTCAATGAACACATATAATACATTGCCATCATAATCTATCCAATAACTCATCTTTTATTTATATAACATATCATAATACCATAACATATTTCAATAACATGCCTTATCATGATGTCACTTCATAAGACACATATCACCGATAATAGTCTATCATCCTATTATGGCATAATATAAGAACATGTCACAATTCACTTGTCATAACTTAATAACTTATTGCATAACTACTTATCATGTAACTTATCAAACTAAGAAGTAATAACCTATTGGTAAAAATCGATAACTTATCGCCTTAAACATGATAACCTATCGAAAACTCAATAAACTATCACTCAAATCTCACTAACTTATCATCCAAAACTTGACAACTTATCATCCAAAGTTTGATAACCTAGCGTCCAAAACTCGATAACATATCAAGATAACCTATCAAAACCCAATGATCACTTATCACATCAACAAAGCACCATTTAACCTTAATATTATCCTAAACTACTTTCAAAATGCAACAACAACCCTAATTAAGGGCTAGAAAGCCACTCACACCCAAGTCCAAGCTTCAAAAAGCATCGGGGGGAGGAGTGGCAAGGCTGGATAGCGACTGTGAGCTGTTTGTCATGCCTCCACAACTCACTGAGTGGGCTGGACAGCGTCTCCGGCGGCGCTATGAGGGCGACTTGACAGCGGATGGCTTCCCCTAGGCTAGCGGTGTCCAAACCACGAATAAAGAGAGACAAAGAGAGAGAGGGCTGCTGTGAGAGGCTGGACAACAGTTTCCTCGGCTTTAAAGCTCTAACTCAACAATAGAAACGATGGTGTGAAGGGCGATTTAAGGGTGGCGGTTGTGGTAGTCCGTTTTCGGTGTGTCTAGAGAGGAAATTGAGAGAGAAATGAGCATGAAATGAGGAAGAGGATGAGGGAAATTCGTCCAAAGGGCAGGGAGAGGGAAAAAGTGAGAGAAAATAAGAGAAATTGAGAGAAGAGAGAGAGAGAGAGAATTACTGTGGGAACCAAATAGAATGAGAGGAACCAAATAGAATGAGAGGAGAGAGAGAAAGATGAAGAAATCTTGCCATTAATGCCCATCCCATCCAATCTCTTAGAACATTTCTCAATCAATCAAAATAAAGCTTCTTGAAGAAGAAAAATGTAAGTATTAATAAGGAGATACAAACTTGAGTGCATGGGTTTAGGTTAGGCTTAGACTAGGCTAGGGGATGACATCACTCCCCTCATCTTTAGCACATAGGCGTCATTTCCTTACTCATTACCTATCTTGCCCTTTGTCCTTAGTTGAATGAGAGGGTAATTCGGTCATTTTACTAAGATTGCGCACTATTCACATACCTAAGTGTAATAAATGCTAAGATCTTACAATGATGGCTTGATGAGATTAGAGGGTCCATAGCCCTCCCTAGAGCCACCTACTTCTTGGGCATGTGTTCCTCTCCCTCTAATGTGAAAAATGGTTTTAAGCAATTTACGAAATAAAAGTCATCACCTTATCAAAAGGATTCCAAAAATTATAAAAATTTAATATGTTGTAGAGAAGACGTTAAATAACATTTTCACGAGGAATCCAAGCCTAATTCATTTGTATAAAGAGTAGCAAATCACAAAAGACAACCCAAAATCTCATTCGTTGAATAGTCTCAATGACCACAGAAGAAAACCTATTTTGACATTTAAATCTTCATAAAACATTTTGAAATTTGAGTATGTTGTAGAGATAGATGTCCTATACAACGTTTGTAAGGAATCATGTTAGATTCCAAAGGAAAGAATTTATAATAAATCGAGAAGACAAATAGGTCACCGTTTTTACTACATTAGACAATTTTCACATGGTAAAAGAATAGGCTTTCGTATGAATCATTTCACCTCAGAAAAATCTGAAATTAAAATATGTTATAGATCAAGATATTTTTGAACAATTTAGTGAATGAAATTTTGTGAGATTCGAAACACAGAAAGCCTTATTAAATTTGAAAACAGTGAAGGCCCAGCAGCACACACATTATACTTTTAAATGCTATTATATTAGATTTGTTAATGTAATGTCCAGAATTTCATCTTGAAAGTGCTCATACCTAGATATCATAAGTTTCAAAATACTAAAAACGGATATGCGAAAGAGGTTTAATCTTGAATAAGGACTCCTAGATTCCTAAATAATCAATAAATTAAAAATACAAATTGGAGACCAGAAAAAAGAAAAGTTGGAGTGTTAAGGCTAATTGAAATTCATTATATGAAAGTACTAAATCACTTATTCTCACCAAAATAACTCATTGAAAATAGTTTACGTAATTTCATGTAACTTATCATCCACCGATTGATCTATGCTAGAACATATTAGAGTTTGGAGAGCATAAAAACATTATCTTGATCGATTTTATTTATATTGTCATGGGTGCCACTCTAAAAATTCCACATTCCCATGGACTCGGCCTCATTTTTATATATATAGCAGATTAGATACAAATCAAGCAAACATAAACATTTAAAATAAGAGAATTAATTAATGTGATTATTCAATGTAGAGCCACTTTAAATATGTTACATAAACTAAGTATACATATAAATCTACATAACTTCAAACAATTTATAGCAAGATGGATTTGGGCTAAGACTAACCCGTCTTGCTTGCCCACCAAAATCCCCACGCTTTCGCCCCATGATCCGCCTAGCACCGTCCCTGATGAGGGACATTATCAAGGCGAGTCAAGCCAATACTATGGTGCTGAGCTAGAGGTCAATTGAGTATACATATTTTCACTTGGGATCGAATCGACTCGACTTGAATCAATTGCAATCAAACAAGTCATTGCCAAGTAATTATCATGTCGAGTCCAAATTACTTGCGAGTAGTTTGACTCAATTCCATCCCTAGTTTCTACCCAACGCATTGTGGGTTATTCTAATACATAGCAAAGTGTTAACAGCACATCACTCTAACCATCTTCCTTCCATCATCAATACACACAAATGATCATCATCAAAATGTATTATGCATCATAACACGCGTCGAGACGAGATATGAGGCGATTTAACCCTCGGAATAATTAGCTATGCTTTTATTCAAAAACTACAAAATTTGAAGCCACCGTGGGCCAACCTTCCAAATGGATTGTCCAAAGGGCTCAAACCCTAAGCAGATGAGGTAGAGATAAATGGCAAAAATGCTTTCTATGTACAAGATCAGATTGGGAACTAAAGGTGAATAAATGGACGGTTGAGATGTGCCTGGTTGGGTCCTTTCCTTCAACGACGTGTTGGATTCACCCCCGCCATTTTCAGCGTCTCTGCCTCTCGAGGCCTACTAGACATCAAGTTAAACTTAGATCAGAACTCATCATCTCGTTATGAAATCGTTACAGAAAGAGATGACCATTGCTAGACGTACTTGGTGTAAGGGTTGGCGCGGACGGGATCGGGGAGCGTGCGTTTGTTCTCTTGGATGTGAGCCACCTTCCTCAGGAAGGACTTGTTGAGAAACTTGTCGGCCGACCTGACCACACTGTCTGGGTCGTCCACTTCCGGCACCGTCTCTCGCTTCTTCTTGCTCACGCGGACTCCCGGCGAGTGCGCCAGCTGCTGCTTCATCGTGTGCATCCCTATCGTCATCGCCACCAGCAACATGGCGAACACCATCCCCACCGGCGCATACTCGCCCCTCAGCAGCGAGCTCCTGCGCAAACGGTTGATTAGCATCTGCGGGCGAGTCATGAGGATTGTTTGTTCACGTTCCTCTCATGCGCAAGACAATTTCAAGAATCGAGTCGATCGAGCAAACCTCTCGTGGTGGTGATCGGAGTGTGTGGCACCGGCGGTCGCAGCGAACATCTTGGGTTTGGTGGCCGTTGCGAACGACCGGTGGCTCGCCCCCGCTCGGCTCAGCATCGATCGCCAATAGCCCTAGAGCCACAAGATCATTTACACATCAAGAAAACCAAGATCATTCACTGACAATGAAGAAGCTAATAGGAATTGAGATGAGAGATGACCCTACAGCTGCTCTATAAGCCATTTTTCTCTGGTCAAAATCAGAATCGAACTCTCCTCCGATAAATGGATA
Organism: Eucalyptus grandis; assembly: GCF_016545825.1. Taxonomy (NCBI): domain Eukaryota; kingdom Viridiplantae; phylum Streptophyta; class Magnoliopsida; order Myrtales; family Myrtaceae; genus Eucalyptus; species Eucalyptus grandis. The sequence continues at coordinate 24,059,231 of NC_052618.1, read as the reverse complement.
TGATTGTGATCTTCTGAACAGAAACTTTCAGCGGCCACCTTATATAGAGCTCCGATTGATAGACGAAGGAGAAAAATGAGGGATACCGGGGCACGTGGCGACTTGGATAGGGCCAAGAAATCCTTGCACCTTCGTGAGCAGACACGTGGCGCCTCCTCGTTGGGTGATCCTCTTTGAGCATGCATTGCCGTTCAACTGAAAGGAGCGGATTTCGTGGGATGGAGAAGCGTGAGCATTGCCTTTCGTTACGTTAGGAAGAGATTACATTGGAAATATGCTAATTTTGAGATAACGAGGCCATGCAAAATTAGCTTTTTCCATAAATTTGCAAAAATTTTCTAAATGGTCATAAAGTTGTATTTCTTTGGACCATACAATTTAAGGATTGATGTCGCGAATCGCGACAGACAGAAAAAAAAAAAAAAAAAAAAAAAAAAAAAAACTATATGAGGCCTAGCTATTTTTACTTGAAGGTGAAATGTGCTGCGAAAAGACGAGATCGAACACAGTGATAAATAGAACAGACAAATAATTCTCACACTGAAATTAATGTCACCTACTCCACTATAGATCAAAGATTATGACCACATTTTCTTATAGAATCTTTCAAAATACTTGCAATTTCTTTAAGATATAATTCATGGAACCCGCCGCACAAGTGATTGTTATGGCCAAAAGCTCTGCGGCTCACTGCTGGGCAAAATCCAAAAATCACTTCTTGTATATATAATATATGGATCCAAATTACGAAACCTACTTAAACTTAAAAACTTATCTGGATCAGATTTTTAAAAAGCTCAAACTCAAGACATAACTTGCACTTTATTTCACATGAGACGCATGAAGTCATCCTTGTGTCAGTTCGAAAGTACACTGCATTGATGATTTATTCTGCATCAAGCAAATGCTGAAGATACAATAAGCAGGCAAGAAATGAGAACTTAAATAAGCTGCAAGGGAATTACATGAATAGACGGGGTAAGCGTTTGATATATTTCCCAACAGAACATTTGATGACTTCTCCGTCGAGGCATCATGTGTTGTGAAGCTCACCTGTGTCGCCTTTGGTGAAGCAGCTGTATCAGCAGCCTTCTCATCTGCTGATTTCTCTGAGAGGCTAACCACAACAAATTTTCTACTCGAAAAGAGGGACAAAGAGACATAAGAAGATGTTGCGTTAAGATCAGAAGCAGAGGTACACCATAAATACTCGATGGAACTATAAAGAAAACGATCATTGTCATGTCCCTATTCTTACTAGGAAAGGGGAATGACACGGCTGTCTTCAGACCCAAAGGGTGCATCCTAAAACAAAAACCAACATAAACCTGCTATCACAATCATATTTTTGATTGGTAATGCTGAACAAGGACTCATATCAAATCATATGTTGGCGCTACGTGTATGCCAAACTGCTGAGTTCTTTCTATGACGTAACAATTCGATTCTAGTAAAATGAAAGGAGGCAATTAAAGGGGTTTCTGATCTCTTTGAGAAAAATTGGAGGACTGGTTCTTCAGGATAGAGTGATTTTCTAGGGGCAAAAAGAATGGTGATATTCGTGCATAACATGGTAACATTATTTGTGCAAGGTATTCAAGCTTTCTCGCGTGACGGAAGCATTTTGATGATTTTCGTGCATGGAAATGTGTCAGCAGTCCTCGTGAAATTGCCAACTTTGACTAAGGTGAACTTCAATGACGACTGTTGGAGTTGGTAAACTTGACTCCTTTCCTAATGGCAGTACTTCTTTTTCATTTTTTTCCATAAAAAGCTAGTTTTTATTCTTTCCATACTACTAATCATTCAGGGAAAGAGAGAAGGGAAAAAAGAAAGAACGAAGAGGTACAAGAAGTGTACGAGAAGTGCAATGTTTTCATCCCTGTGCTACACGTTCTTTTCATTTTAGTCACTCAACGGGTGTTTTGCTACTTAGTCCCTGTACTTAGTACGTGCTTTTGTTTTACAGGCAACTAAGGCAGCGAATCAGTAGGTAGGAGAGAAAATCTAGTAGAAAAAAGTTAAGACATGGACTAAAGTGAAAGAATTGTGCAGTACATCGATGAAAATGAAACTTCGTACTAGGACAAAAAGTTCACTTACAACTTCCCCTAGCTGGTTAATTATGTCCTAAACCATCAAAAAGAGGTGCTTATTAAAGAGGTTGAGACTACATATTCCCTATGTGACAATTATCATCCATAATAGATGCAGAAAAAAAAATGAAAAGATGGCAAGTTGCTCTAAAATCCGTGGAAGTTGTCTGTAAAACATCGCCAATCACATTGGATAGCAGTCAAAGAGGAGTAAAATGGCGTAACTAGGGACTGCCACAAGAACTGAAAAACTCATGAAGAAGGTAGCAGACAGAACAAGGACACCAAACAATATTTTTCTGACAGTATACTCTCCTGGTGATTCTTCAGCTGAGAGAGAGAGAGAGAGAGAGAGGGCTTTGGTCCGAAATTTTTGTTAGACTTAGAGCATGGAAGTACTATATTTATAGTAGGTCCAAGACAACTTTGTTTTTCTCCCCCTTGCTTGAGAAGTTAATGCATAGTGGTTGATGGATCCCACATCTGTCCGAGACACTTGATTCATGCCAGGCAACTTTGTCCGGTGAAGTCTCCCCCTTGCTTTTGCCCCCAAAAAAAAAAAGTCTCCCTTGCTCGAGAAGTTAATCCATAGTGCTTTATGGATCCCACATCTGTCCTTGCTTATACCTTCCCTTTTGTCCTTTTTGCAGAATTCTCCAAGACTTTGTTCACCTTCTTGAGGAAGTTTTATGGTCCTTTCTATCATCTTTTAGTCTTGTGAATGTCCTTCTCAACTCCTCTTTTTCTCCATCCATCCCCCTTTATGGTGGACAGATTCCTCAGGTGGGGTCATTTTGCCAAAAGAAAGGATGTAAAAGTTGGGACTTTAATGGGATTTTTATTTTATTTTTGGTCCCGAGAATTACTCCAATATTGCCCTGCTTTTGGCCAAATCACTCGAACACGCCTGCGTTCCCAAAACCCAGCTCTTAACACCACTCCAATTTGGAGGGAAGGCAATAACACAAGAATTACTTCTTTACAGCTCATGCGAACAGAACTAGATCATCCTGAAAACACCATTCCACTTCCCTTGATATCTCAAGGAACTTTACAAAATTAAGTCCCCCAAGTAAAATACTTTCTATCAGTCTTGGAGAAGTGGCTTGTGAAACTGCAGCGAGTGTCAAAAATAGCTTGGTCAAAAACTAGAGCGGTGTTGGAGTAAATTAACCTATTTCAAACGGTCAAGCCTAACTATGGTCTCTACCTTGCATTGTTCCTTCAACATTGTCTTTTCTTCTTTCTTGTACAATTGAGTCACTCAATCTGTTCCATCAAGATTATCATCGATGATGCTACAATGCTGTGCTGGCATGACAAATTGTCTTACATGGTCTCTCTGAGAGACAGAGAGAGAGAGAGAGACAGAGAAAGAGACAGAGAGGCCATATCGTTGAAACTCCTTATGTGAACTGTCATCTATACTAGAATATTTCACATTTGCAAAGAAAACAGCTTGTCGTTACATATATGAAACCATGCCGTGGACCTTGTCTTAAGGCAATCCATACGTTTATGGCCTTCTCATATAATGAATTAAGTTTCGGATTTTGTTAGGTGGATTGATATAGATCATGGATGTTCTGATGTCTTTAAGTATATCTCTCTCTCTCCCCCTATTCCTCACTCTTAACGTTCAGTGTCGGCACAAAAGTATTCTTGGTGCTCTTTTATTGTTTCATGTGTTCTGCAAACATGTGTTCGATTCTAGGAAAACTCAGAGCTACTGCTGGCGGCTATTATTTCATCTTGCTAAAGATAAAAAGCTTCTATTTGTCCTGAACATACTGATAAAGATCTGAACTTCTTATTGTCCATTGTAGACTGATTAGTTCGCATGTTATTGCCATGGACCGTGCCTACAAGATCAACCAATCTTGTGACATCGATCCTTCAATGAGTTTGATAAACTAAAGAAAGACATGGAAGATGGACCACAAGTTAACTTTAAAGGATGGCAACTTGTTGATTCTTCACATTACATACAGCAGACAATGAAGATAGAAAATTTTCAGAGCAGTCGCACCTCTAATTAGATCGTCCTATTTCATTAAACCAAATAGAGGTACACAGCAGTAGCATAAATACACACGAATGCGACACGACATACAAAACCCTTTTTTACACTAGTAATTGTCAATTGTGCTGCATCACCCGCAGGACCAAATAGCAGTGGAAATCGGAATTTAAATACTTGGCAAGTTATGGCAAACAGCAGGAAAATTCCAACGATGACGTTCACAAGATTAGGCAGTGGAAAATTTGTGGAACTTTTGTGTGCGATTGGTGATTGTTCTGGTCAATGCATTCACTGAATTTGATTTCTCTTTGACATGTTCAGTCTCCTTGCTGTTTGTCTGCTTAGGTGAATTACTGGCTGAACCGTCCTCTTTGTATTTTAGCACCTGCCAAAATGTTTCAAATAGTGAGCTGATGGGAAAAAACAAAGAAAGGAATAACAGGAGACTAAAAATATGAGGGGTTTCCCCAGTTTTTTCTATTGATATTTCGAAAATAAGGAACAACGCCAATCAAACTAAATGGTCCAACAGTGCACATCAAGAGTGGAAGACAATAGTGAGACAAATCAATTGAACTGGGAGCTTCTTTCATCTTTGCTTTTGCTGCAGATTCATCCAAACATACACATTCAGGTTTAATATTTCCTGATGCAATGTCCTGATTCTTAATCTTTTCAAACCTCAGTTTTTCATTGATATAAATTCTTGGTGACTCGGGCATTTTTAAATACCGCAACAAAGCATTGCATAAGATCAAATGGATCAATGGGAATAACATGACAAACATTCATTTGTTTGTTCTCAAATTGTCTGGAAGTTTCGTAAGTTCTAGTAATCAGCCTTTTAGTCATCTACTACCTTATTCCATATCTTAGCTGCAATATTTAATGATATATTTTGCTCGTAGTTCTTCACCATTCTTCTTATTATTCGGATCAGAACTTAATAAAGCATGAGCAATTTACAGTGAAGTGTCACTTCCTTTTGGTAAGAAGAATGCTAGATTATGTGTTTCTCTAAGCAGATTTAACAACATTAACCTTTTTTTAAGTGCCTATGAACCACATATCCCATGTATGGTTTCCCTGCAGTCATAAACGGAATCCCACCGTCTAATAAACTACCCAAGCAATGCACATCAACACATGAGAATAGTAATAAGACACAATGGGTTAGTTTAGGAGCTGATTTCACCTTTGCTTTGGCTGCTATTTCATCCAAAGATGTGCATTCTGGCTTGTTATCTTTGGCTGCAGTTTCCTGCTTAACCTTTTCAAACCTCTGCTCTTCATCTTTGCTATTATATTTTACACTTACAGTGTGCAAAGGAGGTGGCATAGGTTCATGAGTTGCCACGGGTGCTGATTTCACCTTTGCTTTGGCTGCTATTTCATCCAAAGATGTGCATTCTGGCTTGTTATCTTTGGCTGCAGTTTCCTGCTTAACCTTTTCAAACCTCTGCTCTTCATCTTTGCTATTATATTTTACACTTACAGTGTGCAAAGGAGGTGGCATAGGTTCATGAGTTGCCACGGGTACAGGACCCGGCGTATGTTTCTCGGAGGTGATGCGTGAGCCGTTGAACTTATTCTCCACCATGCCTTTCTTTTCCTCAAGAGGAACAAAACCATGGAATGAGTCGATTGTTCGTGTTCGCCGATTCTCCTTGAGAACAGGATGCTCCTGTGAATTAGATACTTGGCCACACTGTAGCTGACAGATTGCATGATGTAAAATGCATCAGAGGAAATAGCTGAGGCATCAACTTAATTTCATACAAACCTTCAAGATTAGATTTTAAATTGTCCATCGTTCTTTGTTAAACTTTCTATTCACAAAGATGATTGCGAGAAAATTATTCTTAAATTTCAGATAACATGGAAAGGGGAAGTGCCCTTGCGATTCAGTAGAAACCATCTTAAAGCTAAATTTATTGGAGAAGTAATCACAGCAACCAAACGAAAATTCAAGGGGGAGAATTTTGACCTGTGTTTGCATTTGGTCCCCAGCGAAGAAGTCAGCATCAAAATAATCTGAAATTTGAACGCCACCAACATCTTCATCATCTTCGCTTGTTCGGAACAAAGATTCCCATGGAATAGATTCCTCAGTAAGACCGTTGTCCAATGAGAAGTCCATAGAAGACGGGCTCTCAATATTCATTAAGTTTGAGGGTATGTTGAAAGGGGGGATACTAATTTGTGATCGCTGCGCAGGCTGAAACATCTGCGGGATAGTAGAGGAAAATTGAGCTCGGTTCTCAGGCTGAAACAACTGCGGGATGTTAGGTGAGGAACATCGAACTCGGTTCTCAGGATGAGACAACTGCTGGATGATAGGTGAGGAACATGGAACTCGGTGCTCAGGCTGAGACAACTGCTGGATGATGATAGGAGAGGAACATTGAACTCGGTTCTCAGACTGAACCAGGATAGGCGAGGAATATTGAACTCGGTCCTCAGGCTGAACCATGATAGGCGAGGAATATTGAACTCGGTTCTCAGGCTGAACCAACTGCTGGATGATAGGCGAGGAACAATGAACTTGGTTCTCAGGCTGAAAAATCTGCTGGATGTTAGGCGAGGAAAATTGAACTCGGTTCTCAAACTGAAATGAGGGCTCCGAATTATATGTTGTTTTGATCCAATTCTGTATTTAAAAGTAAAAGATTAGTCATTAACATGTTTTGGGCGCTCGTTAATACAGATATTATGTGTATAAACAGAACATTTTTCCTCCGCACCATATGAAATGAGTCCTCATGATCAGGTTGACGAAGATCTGAATCCCAACCAGCCCAGATATTTGCCCCTTGCTCTAATTCTTTGGTTGAATTATCAGCCTTCTCATCTCGTTTATGCTTCAAGCGACACAGAACATAATTCCTATTCAACTGTCAAAAGACCATGTTATACCAGTTCATACCATTAGATCATCAACAGTCAAATTCTGCAATATGCTTCTTTCGTGGAAACTTTTAATCGAGTGTTTCTGCAGATTATTGTAGCTGTACTTCTCATATGATATGATATCAAGTTCATGTATCGAGTGAATCTAATCTATTGCAACGAATAAGCGAGGGATACATTGAGTACCTCATTGGCGGGTAGATGATATTCATGGATGACCCAGTTGGTCTTGACTCCCCTAGAGCCCCGACCAGTGTGGAAGACTAATGTTTTCTTACTACCAATTACTCTGTTTGTATCTCTGGCCTTGACATTCCGATCGGTACCAGTCTTCTTCCAATAGCCAGAGGGAGTTGATCTTTTAACCTGTTGGGGCATTTGCGGACAGAAGAACCACCACTCTTGAACTTTATCATCAAGGCGAATAATTGATTCACCTGTCAATCTTATTATTATCAAGAACTAATATTTCTCTTTTTGATGAAATAAAAAAATTTTGCATTCCACAATTGTTTGCACCTTATAAAATGACATTTCCACACCAGAAACTGTCAGATTCACATCTCATCAGCACATTCCCTCAACTTTTCTCCAATTGATGATAAATATTATGCTCCAAATACCCATGTACTTTAGGTAAATAAGTTTCTGAAAATCATGGTTGCAGAAGGAGTGTACCAAAGGAGCAAGCAAAGGGAATAGGAGTATCTGTTCTTACCATGAAACTTCTGTGGTAATTCCCAAGGATCCCACCTGCAGATGTCGACATCAGGAATTATGCAGGGATGATCTATGAATCCTCGGACTCGGTTCTTCAAATAATAATCGACATATTCCTCGTCAGTTGGGTGGAATCTATATCCGACCGGCAAATTGTTTGGGATGATCACATTTCCCATCTCCTTCTGTTCTGTTCTTCGCTCAACCCACAAGTAAAATCTACTGAGCTCACTTCAGTTTGTGGAAGCAGGAGAGTGAGCATCAATACACTACCATTGGGGAGGGTCTTATGGAAGTCTTCCCTTCTTGGAGAAGTTACCAAAATTCTTGAATGTGGACATTATAAAAATCTTGATCGTGATTGATAGCTGATAGGGATGGTTTTTTGTCTGCTTTTCCTTGTCCTGGTGGATCCCATCACATAAACCAGACTAATTTAAGATTCTGCTCAATCTGAAGGGTACGGTTGTTCACTATAAAAATCTGTTTTGCTTTCTCATATTATAATGACAGAATCCAGGAAATTTCTGGGATTTGCTCCCGTGATGTGTCCTGGTTGTTTCCTCAAATTACAGTAGGAGACTTTTCTGTTCATTATATTAATGACATAATGTGAATTTGAGTTAAAAGCAACCTGCCAATAGTCAGTCAACATAAGGGCAGTCCGTGCATGTATACATTTTCATTAGAAATAAGAGCGCTAAAATTCTAAAACTTGTCATGAAACTGCAATTATAACCTAAGACTTTCGAAAAATGCAATCAAATCATAAAATTTGTCAAATTGGTTCAATTAAGTCCTTCTATCGATTGCACATTTTAAAAGTTTTAAATTTAATTGCATTTTCTTAAATAATTTTAGAACTTAATTATACTTTTTGAAAGTTTTGTAACACCCGATTGTCCTTTCATGACAAATTTTATTACTTCCAGGACACTTATCCATTAAATTAGATAACAATGTTTCAACCTACACAGTCTCTCTATGTTGCAACGCACCCAATAAATTATGTACAATTGGGATTTTTGTTAGCACTAAGGAAGAACTTCCTTGGTTATTAGGGCGCATTTAATAACGTTTTTGTTCCGGAACAATTTTTTAACAGAAATAGTTTTTTTTTTATTCCAGGAAACAATTTTTTAATATAAGAACTCGTTTGGTAATTGCAAAAAAAAAAAATTATTCCAGAATAGAAACGTGTTTGGTAAATTTGTACAATTTTTTTGTTTCTTTTAATTTTTAAATATTTTTATTATATTTTTTTTTCCTTTTTCTTTTTCCTTTTTCTTTTTCTCTTTGGCCGGTCGAAGCCTCGCACCAAGGCGAGGCTCGGCGAGGCTCAATTTCACCGGCGGCTAGGTTGGCCTCGCCCTAGCTTGGTGAGGCCCGGCCTCACGCCACCGGGGAGGCCAAGCCTCACCGGGGCCGTGCGAGGTCTTAGCTCGCCGGTGGCTGAGCAAGCTCGGGCTCGCCAAATTTGGATGAGGTCGACCTCACCTTGCCAACCCGGCGAGGCCGAGCCTCACGTGGCCACGGCGAGGCTCGGGCCGACAAGTCTCGCCGTGGCTCGAGCCTCTCCGAGGGCCGGTGACACTGACGAGCAAGGTTGCTGGCCCTCGTTTGGTCACCGGCACCAACCAGCATGGCCAAGGTCGGTGACCGGCAAAGGAAGAAGAATAAGAAGAAAAGAAGAATAAAAGAAAGAGAAAAAGAAGAAGAAAAAAAGTGTTTCTCGGAAATGCTCCTGGGAACAAGAAACAAGTTTTTTTATACTTTTTATTTTTGTTCTAAATCTGTTCCCGGAATAAAAAAAAAATAGATTTTTTGTTCCCGGGAACAAAAGCGTAAACAAACGCGTTTTTATTCTTTTTTTGTTCCTTGAAACAAAAGAACAAAATTGTGTTATGGGGAACAGAAACAAAAATTTGCCAAACAGGGCCTAATTGTACTGCATGTGCTTTCAGTTTAGGGAAGATTAAACTATGATTGGTAATTTCATGCGACGGATTGAAGGGGATTTCTCAATGGCACTTTTGCGCCTAATCCTTGCGCTGTGAGGCCAGATTAGCCGGTCACTCCCAGAACACATTTACTTATGACAGCAATGGAAAATTGAATGTTTTCTTCTTGCATTGTGCATGTCATTACAGTTTCACTGTCGAAAGATGCTGATTGGTGAAAATTCAGATTACAAAAAAGCGCTAAACTGCAGGATGCTTTAAAGATGACTTGCAGCTCCGCCTTAGATGCATGTCCAAAAACATCCTGCTGACCTCATAGACCAAGTGAGTTGTGAGCGTAAGCTCTCGAGGGTGACACAAGTATGAGATTGTACCCAATTGGGGGTTGTGAAGAATCGAACCCGTATCATGTGAACTATTCCTAAAATAAGTCTATGTTAGACGACCGGCATGGGGTTAAAAGGTGGTGTTATTGCCGCTTCCTTTTTCTGGTTCAAGTCTAGATGCTCACTGATTCTGGTCATTATCTTCTCCTTTTTTCAATGAAAGGAGGAGTTCATCTACTCTTTTTCAGTTGCCACTTCCATGGAGTAAAGTCAGATTACACTTTTAGCTGGTTATCTATGTTTTGGACGAGCCATCCTTCCAATAGAAGTCATAAATCTGGCCATCATACATGGAATTCCGATGGACTGCGAGCTCCAAAATGATAATTCAGCAAATTAAAATGAAAAGACTTCTCAATAAGAAAGAAGATTTTATTTATAATACACGAAGATTATCGTGAATCCACATCAAGCACGTGAAAACCCAACTTGACTACGGCTTCTCGAGTGTCTTCATTCGCTTGGATCGGTCTTGATTCAGCAACGTATCAGAAATACGTGGATCGTCTTCTCATTTCGCATATCTTCAAAAGGTCAAGAACAATATCTCTGCATGCATTTGAAAAAAAAAGAATGGGACATGAGTTGGATAATATGAAAAAAGTAGCGAAAAGCAGCAACATATCTTCACAGAACTGAGATGCACATGACAGTATCTCAGCTCAGTGGCTAGATGCCTACTGCTGTGCATAAAATAATCCATGTATGCCGGCAAAAACAAATAATTCGACGAACAAACTCAATAGTCATATTTTACTCTGTAAAGTCGAGCAGAGCATAAATATCAAGCAAATGAGATAAATATATGTACCTGGCCTCCAGAAGTGTACTAAAGAGGATCGGCCTTTAGGTGGTGATCCTTGCTCGTTTGTTCCTGATAGAAACCAGGAGTGATTGGGGTACCGCCACGGAGCTCGCTCTTTTAGCTTCAAGTAATGATGGAAGATTCCACTGGTGACTGGCTTTGACTCCAAATCCCGCTGGCAAATGCTGCGCAGCTACCGCGCTGTCTTCCATCTCGTGTGCTCTGCAGGAGAAACAGAGCGGACATGAATGTTTCGGACTTGTCTGGAGATATCTTTGATGTTCAACCTGCGTGAGAAGATGAATTTATACTGCACTTGCTTCGAGTTGGTGTCCTGCCTGAGCTTCGACTGACGGGCTTTGCTTTACCTTGCATGGGAAGTTGTATTGTCTGGCTTCTGTTTATTCGTTGGACTAATTTCTCAAGTCCGACCACTTGCTGTGGAAGTTCTTTTTTATCAAGAACTTGCTGTGGAAGTTGATGGCTTACTTTTTTAGACCTTTCCCCAATTTTTCTGGTGGTTACTTTACCTATCATTTTTTATTTTCTCCATCTTTGTCAATGACGTCATACCCATTTATTTTCCTGGTTAGATGTGCCGATTCTAGAAACTACGAGAAGCACGTGTCTAACTAGCATAAAGCAAGCTCTCGATAAAAGCTTTCAACGGTAGTTAGATAACTTAGTACCAATCTGGATGCGTTCCTTATTTTAACGTGTCAGTATCCGTACGTTATGCCCTTCCCAATTAATGAGAATTTTTTTCTTCCCTCATCCCTATGAATACCCCACATTTTTACATTCTAGAGTTTAGAAGAAGCACTTTTAGAATGTACTCAAATCAAAGGACCAACGGCGAGTATACAAAATTAAATTATAAAAGTAGTTTAAAAGTGATGCTAGAAGAGTATTATAAGGTATTAAGACTCCATTTATTTCATAAAAAATGAATAATTTAAAAAATATATTCCTAAATATGAAGTTCAACTCTCACACTCAGTAAAGAGGCAAACTCACACTCAGTAAAGAGGCAAAGCAAATTAATAGAGCAAAAATTTAATGTACTCTTTTTCCAGTTACTACTTCCATTAAGTAGAGTCCACTTACACTTCTAGCTGGTTATTTATGTTTCGGACGAGCCATCCTTCCAATAAAAGGTCATAAATCTGGCCATCATACATGGAATTTGGATGGACCACGAGCTCCGAAAAGATAAATACAGCAAATTCAAGTGAAAGGACTTCTCAGTAAGAAAGAAGATTTTATTTCTAATACACGAAGCTTATCGTGAATCCACATTAAGCACGTAGAAACCTAACTTGAATATGGCTTCGCAAGTGTCTTCATTCGCTTGGATCGGTCTTGATTCAACAAAGTATTAGAGATACATAGATCGTCTTCTCATTCTGCATACATCCAAAAGGCCAAGAACGATATCACTGCATGCATTTGAAAAAAAATGGGACGTGAATTGGATAATATGAAAATAGTAGCGAAAAGCAGCAACGTATCTTCGTAAAACTGAGATGCACATAATAGTATCTCAATGGCTAGATGCCAACTGGTGTGCATTAAATTACTCACATATGCTCGGCAAAAACAAATGATTTGACGAACATACACGATAGACGTACTGTAGTCTGCAAGGCCTAGCAGTAAGCAGACCATGGATATTAAGCAGAAGAGATGAATATATGTACCTGGCCTCCTGAAGTGTACTAAAGAGGACTGGTATTTAGGTGATATTCATGCATCACCCTTGCCTGCATGCTCCGGTTAGAAGCCATGAGCGATCGGAGTACTGCCAAGTAGCTCGTTCCTTCAGCTACAAGTAATGATCGACAATTCCTCCGGTGATGGGCTTCGACTTCAAATCCTGCTGGCAAACGCGGTGCAGCTTTTGCCCTGTCTTCCATCTCGTGTTCTCTGCAGGAGAAACAGAGTGGACGTGAATGTTTTGAACTTGGTCGGAGATGTCTTTGATGTTCAACCAGCGTGAGGAGATGAATTTATACTGCGCTTGCTTTGAGATGTCGAGTCCTGCCTGGGCTTCGTCTGATGCACTCTTCTCTACCTTCCTTGGGAAGTTGTTCATTCGTTGGACTTGTTTCTCAAGTCTGACAACTTGCTGTGGAAGTTGATGGCTTACTTTATTAGACCTTTCTTCAAATTTTTTCAGGTGGTTACTTTACTTAATTTTTTTTTCTCCATCTTAGTCAGTGACCTCAAATTCATCTGTTTTATTGGTTTCTCCGCTTAAAAAAGCCAGACTGATGGCAAGTATACAAAATTTAATTTACAAAAAAAGTATAAAAATTGATGTTTGAAGACTATTTTTTTGGTATTCAGTATGATCAACTTTTTAAATGTCTAATTACAGTTGTCAGAGTATTTTGTCAAGTAATATGTAAATCAAGCTTAGTATGAATAACATTACTTTCTTGGGCACGATCTCAAGGTGGAAAATATGTAATAGGTGTTCATTTTAAGATAACAAAGCATGAAATGTAATTAAAGTTCCAAAATACATTACTATTCTAGGCAAATTATATTCTTGCCCTAGCTAGGTTCGATAATACTGGATTTTGTAGCAACGATCTAAGCATACCAATCAAGAAAGGAACCAATAGGAAATAAAAACCTGCCCTTGGTATATTAAGAACTCGGCTACTGATTATGTTAATCACACGTGAAGCCAACTGTATCCATTTAATGCACTCAACCAATATTAATCGGACAGTTATTTACTACATTCTTGTAGATTATTCACAAGCCTCTTGCTAAAATGATTATTTAATTCTAGCCATTAGACAAAATACCCAATCTTTTAAATGGTATCAACTCTATCGCGAATTTTTACGCTAGAGGTGACCGGTTTTAAAATGGGTGAATTCCTATCATAGAACCTAAAATCAAATTGGGCAGAGTTAATTCTTGATTTGTGAAATCGAGAATTGGCCCACTTGGCCTTGGAAGCAGGCCAGATCGATCCAACCTATCCAAGACAAATCTTGGTTTTAGCCCGAAATCAGTGATCCATGTTCTTTTTCTTTTTTTGTTAGTTTCTGCTATTTCTTGATACTCGCACGTCTTGACTCAACTTACAATGTTGATTAGTGAGAGATGATGTCCACCCCTTGCATCAGCGATCAATGTACAACTAGTCAAGTGAGTCAAGTCCAAGTCCTTGACAAAAATTTAGGTGGGGGTTATAGTAATTCTCAAATGATATTTCTGGTTTTCCTGGACAATTGAAGTACGTGAGGTCGCATGGAGATTGGCGTACATTTGATATGTCCAGGAGATGTCTGGTTCGGAGGAGGAAAAGTAGCATTATACGCTCAATGTTCTATCAAGGTCATATATTCTACTCAGAAAAATTGTATTAAGTAAAAGCCTCCATCTTTGCCAACTAGCGGGCATGATTAGGGACGATAGTATTTGGACAAAAATATTTCGATAAAATGTATTAGCTAAAAGCCTCCATCTTTGCCACTTTCTTAAAAATTTCCAAGATTACTCAACGAAACAATAGATCAGATCAAACCTAATGAGAAACACAAAACCACAACTAAGGAATTTCATTTCAGTTCATCAAATTTAAAAATGCGAATCTGGTCACCTTCTTCGGTAATTGATGTTGGCATAAGGAGAGTGAGCCTCTCCGGTCAGCTTGCAAATCCTCCACTCTGCAGAATCTTCACCCCCATCTCCTCATAAAACTTAATCGTGTTCAAAATTCCAATCGTGCACCACCCGCTCCACCTTCCCGTAACCCATCCTCATCACCCGCCTCGCCCGTTTGCCGTGAGCAGCATCCACCCCATCCCCTTCTTTTAGTAGCATTTCCTCACGATCAGGTTGTTGTTACATACATGAAACTGCGCAGCAGACCTTGTCTTAAGGCGATCCATATGTTCATGGCCTTCTCACATCGTGACTTGTGTTTTAGATTTTGTTGGGCGCCTTGATATCAGTGACCAATGTAACAACCAGTGTTGGTTCAACTGTGTTCTCGGTCCTGAATTGTTGTTTCTTGCGTTTTGAGTTCTGAATACATGTTTGTGTTTCTAGGAAGACTCAGAGCTACCACCGGCTGCTTTTACTTCATTTTGCAAAAGATGGAAGCTTCTACTTGTTTTTACATAGAAAGATCTTAACTCCTTATAAAGTAGACTTTGTCCTATGTAAACTGATTAGTTTGCACGTTGTGTCTGTCACACCCCGAATCTCGAGCACGAGAACATTCCTCAATGGTCGACTGAAAAAGCAACGTCTCAGGATGCGTCGCCGACCCATTTTTTTTCTTTCAATTAAGCACATGCGGAAACGAAACAAATAAACACCCGGCCAATAAACAAACACGGGATAGTAAAAACAAGGAACAATTTCCTTACCAACTGTTGACCCTAGGAAGTTTATTAATTGCAAGCCTCTCAACGGCCACTTCCTATTGACCTTCTCAACAACCTTTAGGGATTAGGGTCACCCTAAACATCGCTAACGGCAGGGCCAACCAAAAGGTGTCGCATCCCGCGCCCACCACATCTGCACTCAGCAGATCTCTATGCTACGGCCCTGAAAAAAGGTTAGCCCATGGGGTGAGATAAAATCTCGGCGAGTCAAAACCCTAAACCCCGGTTAGGACGCAAATTCGCCTTGAAGGCAGTCCTACGCATGCACCATACACAACTTACCTTGCTTGGGCGCATCCCTGCACATTAGTGCATCACATATACCAATATACATATTACAAGTGTAGTTAATAACCGGAACACATCATGTTCATATCTCAAACAATCACACGGGTCTCGATTATAAGGTAAAACTGTTATGACACGTTCCATACCGTGCCACACAATTTTTTTCTCATAATCAGGCGTAGCTATCACAACCACTCAGGCGTATTCCCGTTATTATGACCCATCGGCCACGGCCAACTCAACAATCGGTGGTCATCCGGCATAATTGTGCGTCGTCTCACTCCGTCGAGCATGGCAATGTCTATATCTAGATGATATTCCATAAAAGAGCATCAGCCCAGCCTCCACTGCGACCAGCATCCGTTGACTTGGGGTATCCAAACTTAATCAGGCATCGCCCTACGTATTCATACGCATCAGGACAGGTTCTGATAGTGACTACACACACATCCACATTCAGTCAAGAACATTGTGCTTTGCACTTAAATGCCTCAATTTCAAATAATGGACTTGACCAATTTTCTTCATATTAAAAATTCTCGGTAAAATAATTGTACGTGGTCACACATTCAATCGAATCATAAAACGTGATACTCTTCCATTTCAAAATTCCACGGTTTTATATAGTACATAAAATATTTTTGGCGTAAAAAACCGACACCCGGTATTTTTCTATTTAAATACCCATAAAATTGGGTTTTGCAATAATAACCAATAATTACCACCAAGCACTCAATTGTATATCGTATTACATAGAAACCATCAAAATCACGCATAATGCCATCATATAGCCAAGAACACAAAAAATCCCTTTTTTAAAATCAACTTGGCAACTATTTTTTTTTTTTTAAAGCTTTCGAAAATAAATTCGTACGAGGTCAAGTATTTGAAATTAACCCGCCAAACTTTGCACGCATCTAGTATAAAACCTCCTCGTTTTATTGAACACATAAAATTTGGCGTCCAAACCCGACACCTCATTTATTTTCTATTTTCTTTCCAAACACCCCTTTTTGAAGACAGTCTTTAGTAACCCTTTATTTATTTATTTTTTAACTTTTAGAAATAAATTCGTAGGTACTCACGTACTCAAAATTAACCCATCAAACTTTGCACGCACCTAGTTTAAAACCTCATTATTTTGATGAGCAAATAAGTTTTGGTATCCAACTCGACACCTAATTGCTTTTCTAATTAAAAGCCCATAAGGTCATATTTTGCATTACCAATAAACACTCACCATAGCACAACCATTCACATATTATCACGCATAATTTTTAAGCATGCCAAACATCAACCAAATGACAAAATATTCATTTATCAGCAAGCCAGATATCAAGAACAACTACAAAACCACAACCGGCCTTAATCGATAGAAACTGGGCCACTCGCACGCCTTCAAGTTTAATTCTAGAAACATAATCAAACAAGCTTAGAAAATTCTCAAATTTGAATATGTTCTAAATGACACTTAAACGAACATTTTTCACCCAGACACCTTGACCCAAATATTTCTAGATTAAGAGCAGTAAATCCCTCAAACCATAACAAAAACTGTGTCCGTGTCCAGAAATTCTGTTTCCAAAATTAGTTTAGTTCGAGGTACAAGACATGTCCGTTTTATCTAAGATTTGATTATGTTAAACTAAAAGACATGATGAACAACTTTTGTAAAGAAACTCTTTTAAAAATCGAACCCTATGAGTTGATAAAAATTCTTTGAACACCAAAAGGTCATTGTTTCCTGAATAATCTGAGATTCTATTTTGCAAATAACGAATCTAAAATCGCATTTTTTTAAATCACTAAAATTTTGAGTAAAATATATGCCATAGCTAAAGATGTCTAGAACACTTCTCAAGAAGGAATCAACCTCAAAATCTTAGGACATTTTTTCCCACAAAAATAGCAAACGGCAAGGGTCCAATAACCAGATCCGAGGGGAAATCCACTAAACCAAGTTAAATCACCCCTTAAAACTAATCTAACCAAAATATATTAACACTAATACATCTTAAGGCTAATCTAACTTAATACTAATTTAACTAAGCTAATTAGCACTAATCTAACCCTCTAAACGTAATTAACAACCTAATCAAGAATTATGGAGTTAACTCACCAAATTAGGACGTCGGCGGGCTCATGGCAATGGCAACACGATGGTGGCAAGAACCCGAGACAACTGTGTCTCCAACGGAGGTTCAACGGCTGAGGAAAACAACCCCACAAGTCTCAGCCAAAGGTTGAGATTCGGTCCTACTTGAAGGTTGGTTTGGTTTTGCTTAGGGCTGAGGTGGGTTGAGGTTGCTGAAGGCACGGCTGTGAGGTTGGGACGGGGTGGTGCTGGGCATGGGGCTGTTGGCCGGGCTGCTGTGTGGTGAGGTGATGAAGTAGTGTTCACGGTGGATAGAGATGGAGTAGCTGTCAAAAGGGAGAGAGAGCTGCTGGTGGGTGGAGTTAGTGTGTGAAGTTGCTAAGGTGGGCATGTGAACTGATTGTGGAGTTGGCATGAGGCAGCGACAAAGTGGAGGAAAGAAGAACCAGGGGAAAGAAGATGGGGAGTTTGGTGGTAGGGAAAGGGGAAGAGAAGGGATGAAGAAGAAGGGGAAACAGGAAGAAAGTTGGTCGGTTGTAGCTGGGAAACTCACGCACCCATGGGGGAATTGGAGAGAGAAAAAGAGAGGCATGAAAGTCCAAGCATCAACCAATGGGAAGCCGAAACAAATATCCCAAACACTCATCGCGCATGCCCTCAAAGTCAAGAGGCCATCTAATGGTCATTTTTCCCCTATTTCTTCACAAACAAATCCTTTTTGGGCAGCAAAAACCCTCATTTTCCCTTGATCCGAATTTCCACTTATTTTCCCTTTTTATTAGAAAACCAATTTTTCCGCAAAAATTCCAGATTCAACAAAAATTCACCGAAAGATGAGACGACGTCCTATAATTGAATCATGACACACTCGAACGTCTGATTCCTAAAATCAAATTCAATTTCGTGGTTAAAAGCGACCGAACACGATTTTAGTACAACCTAACCTATGGGATAGTTTTCGGGGATTTTAGCGTGTTTGACCCGTGGTCGATTATTTTTTATCCACGTTTATGCATCTCTGAATCGTAAATGACTCTCGGTTGTTGTAAAAATCACAAGGTTTCAATTACGTGTCCCGAGTATAATATCGATAGAAAATCGGGTTATAGCCGTTCGATGCGAATATTGCAATCGTGTAGAACCACCCGCAATTCAATTACACCATTCCATCGAATCGACTTATATCCGATCTCAATTCGATTATAACAATGTCGTGTTGACCCTTGCCATTTATTACGGTCGAGCGATCAATTTCCGATCAAATTCTCTAGTCTGCCGCATTTATATTCCTTAATGGTCTCACCTAATAAATTAGTCAACTCATAAGGAGCCAACTCAAAGTAAAATGATCATAAGCGCGTCAATGAAACAACCATTTCATATATCTGAATCGGGGTCGAATTTCAAGATGTCACAACTCTTCCCCTCTTATAAAAATTGCGTCCTGAAATTTAAACCATTATAATTCTTCTACAAAAAGGTAGGTGGGGGTATTGATGTCTCATCAATTCTTCACTTTCCCATGTGGCTCCTTCCATTCCGTGGTGTTGCCAGACCACTTTCACCAAAGGGATCGTTTTGTTGCGTAGCACTTACTCTTTTCGATCCACTATCCGAACCGGTCTCTCCACGTACGATACTCTCTTGTCCATGTCTAATTCTTTGAAATTTAGCAAGTGGGTTGGATCAGGCTCATACTTCATCAACATCGACACATGGAAGACATCATGCACTTGAGCAAGTCTCGGCGGCAACACAAGACGATACGCCAAAAGTCCCAATTCGCTCCAGGATCTCAAAAGGACCGACATACCTCGGACTTAACTTTCCTTTCTTACCAAAGCACGAAGTACCTCTCATTGGTGACACCTTGAGGAATACGTGTTCACCAACTTGGAACTCCAATGGTCTTCGCCGCTTATCTGCACAACTTTTCTGACAACTCTGAGTGGTCTTAAGTCTTTCTCGAATGACTTTGACGGTGTCGACTGACTACTAGACTAACTCAGGCCCGTAACCTTACGTTCCCCAACTTCGTCCCAACAAATAGGAATCATACAAGCTCTGCCATACAACGCTTCAAACGGTGCCATCTAGATACTCTGCTGATAGCTATTGTTGTAGGCGAACTTAATTAGATGAAGCTGTTCCTTCCAACTTTCTTTGAAGTCTAACATGCAAGCTTGCAGTATGTCATCGAGGATTTGAATCGTCATCTCAGACTTGCCATCCATCTGCAGATGATAGGCCATACTATACTACAGCTCCGTTCCCAAGGCAATCTATAAACTTTTCCAAAAAGCTGCCATGAACTTCGGGTCTCAATCTGACGTGATTATTACTAGCACTCCATGAAGACGAACTATCTGTCGCACGTACAATTCAGCATATCTGACTAATGCTGTGGCACCTCGAACCCTTCATAGGTCGCCACCAGCGCCAATGTTACACCTTATTACCTTTCTCCTTAGAAGAAGCGTCGTAATTCATAGACAAATTTTTTTTTTTAAAAAACAAAACGGTCCCAGCGCGACTCACTAGCGGAAGCAAATTAAAACATCACCATCTCTCCCCCTACCAACCATGATACAAATACACACCACTAATCATCTTGATTTTATAGACAAGCCACAACACTTTATGTACATATATTTTCAAGATGAGACTTCTTTTGGGTCGATACATCAAAAAGGAAAAGCCAGGACTCAGCCACGTCCGGCCTAAAACCCCAAAAAGAACTGTCGACCCTCTACATCTCATGTGCACAACCCCCATCATCAGTGTCGGCTAACTATCCTAAAAAGATCTAGCTCCTACTCGTCACGCACGGGCCCACACCCAATCCGGTGCATCGGCGGTGGTGGTGGCAACATCCTCTCATCACCCCGTCGTGACGAACGTGGACGGAGACGAACTCCTGGACAATCGGGCCCCCAGCTAGGCCTATGTCGTACATGACAAAACAGCGCACTCGTATATACGTCAATCCAGGCATAGAATGACAACCGAACTCCTCGCACTCAATTTCAACATCGGATGGTAGACCGTAAAATACACCCCGGGTGACGGCAGGGAGCGGCATGCTGATAATCTGAAATGTTGGTCCCCAAAAGGGGTGAGTACAACCACTCAGCATGTAAAGGAATCCAATAACCACTCAATGCATCATACAAGTCATACATGCATTTTAGGCATTACTTACCTTGAAGCCATGCGCATACTATCATGCATCATCATCACAATCATAACACATATATGTATATCATCATGTCATACTCATATAGTCGTCATCATGACATTATTATATTTCATTATCATCACATCATGCATATCATCATGCCATATCATATATCATCATCATCATCATCATGCATATCATCATGCCATATCATATATCATCATCATGCATATCATCATGCCATATCATATATCATCATCATCATCATCATCATCATCATCATCATCATCATGCATATCATCATGCCATATCATATATCATCATGCTTTGATTTCCACTTTTAACTTTCAATTTGATCACCACATCATCCTTCCTCGAATCATCAATTTCATCTCATATTATACCCTCGCATCCCATGCGAGAAAAACCTCTGGCATTCAGCCATTCCAGGCCACCGGGCATCCGGCCCCCCACATTCCGAGCATCTCGCATCCCAGCTGGCATCACGAGGCATTCCCCTCGGGCAAAGACCTCCGATAGGGCTTGCGGCATTTACACTCCCTGGCCGGGCATCCCGCACCCCAATCCTGGCATCGCGAGGCATTCCCCTCGGGCAAAGACCTCCGACAGGGCTTCCGACCCCCCACATTCCGGGCATTCTGAATCTCCCAGGGTCATCCGGCCTTGTATCTCAATACAATCCGGGCATCATCATCCACCACAACCATCTCCTCATTTAACATTATACATGTTCACTAATTTTGGTCTTAATTTAGCATGGTATATGATGTATTGGAAATCAACAATCATGTTCAGCACTTGAGTTCACACATGCATCTCAATGCATACATCAAGACCTCATCACACATACTACATGGTGCAATAAAATTCATGGAATTTATGCCAATTAAAATAATCCATTTATCATGCCCATTTATTATTATTATTATTATTATTATTATTATTATTATTATTATTATTATTTTTTAATTCCAGCTTATGCCATTTTCAAAAATATTAAATTTAATTATTTATATAATCTCAAAAATCATAAAATTAAGGCAAGTGATAAACAAGACAATAGGATGATGATTTCATGTAAAATACATGGCCAAATAAAATTTCACATAATTCCATAATTCACACAAAACAACATATAATTCTCGGATGAAATCAGAACGCACAGTTTCCGAAGAAATTAGATTAAAATATCCATACGACATCCAAAAATTACGAAATTTTACCGAGTTATAGCCAAGACATTAAAGTACATTTTTCATGAATACTTCCAAGTCAGATTCTTTTTAGATAAATTTATAAAGTCTCACGAAGCTTCTGGATCCAACACCAAAACGTCCAGGACATGCTTCTCCGAAATACTGAGTTTTCACCTATCTACTCTTCTTATTTTCCTCTGAAATTTGGATATGTTCTACATCAAGATGTTCTCTACAAATTTCGTGAAGAGATCCAAGTCAAATATCCAGAGTATGGTCGTCATTTAGGTCCATGAAGTCTCAGGTGTCCTGTAATACATCTCCAGAATTTCCGTCTTCAAGATCTAGTAGATTTACTAGGTTATACTTGTTAATTTCACTTCAAAATTGAGTATGTTGTATTTTAAGATGTTCCCTACAACTTTCATGAAGAAATCGAAGAGATATTCTTAGCACAACTCAACATGCAACCACAAATCCATCAAAAGATCAGTGAAATCTTTCCAGATATGAGGTCTCCGTAGGATGAGAGTTTAACCACTAAAATCTCCATCATTTTCCACCAAATTTGAGTATGTTGTATTTTAAGATGTTAGCTACAACTTTCATGAAGAGATTGAAGCCAAAATCGGACTCTAAACATGCATGCAAGCTCACGCAACATTCTGACTCGAGCGGATTCAAACGAAAACAGCAACCTTGCTCAAGAACAAGTCATCCAAGCTTCGGTTTTCCTCCTTCCAATCACTCAAATTCGACACTATACCAAACATACATGTATCACACACACATGCAAGAGCAGCAAAGGACCCCAACTTGCCTCTAGACCACACGAACGGCGGCACACGGCGGCGAACACGGCGGACGGACGGCGAGCGACGGCGACTCCCTCCTCGGCTTCTCCTCTCTCTCGGCCGCCTCCCTCTCTCTCGCACAATCTCTCTCTCTCTCTCTCTCTCTCTCTTTTGGGCGAATGGCTAACCGGCCATTCTCTTTCCTCTCTTCCCTTTTATCTCCCCTAAACCTCATCATTAGTAATGATTAGGTTGCCTCACCAATGGCCAATGCATGCCACCCTTCTTGCCACTTGTCAAAGTTCATGCATAATGGGCTTGGGCTTGGGCTTTTGGGCTTGGGCCGGCCACTCTTGGGCCTCCTCTTGGGCTGGTTGACAGCCCCCTTTGTGGGCCTAATTGGGCCGACTAGCTTGGCCCATCAAGGCTTCAGCCAATGGGCCTAAGGCCCAACCTAATTAAAATTAAATTTTTCCCTTTTTCATAATTTCTTCTATAAATTTTAAATTTTAAATTCCACATGGCCAAAGTCTTATGGCATTTTATTTATAGAAATTTAGTTTATAAAGTGCATGGCCAAGCATAGATTATCATCATTAATCTATCTACTTTAAAATCTCATAAACATAAGCACAAATCACCTAATGTTAAAAAAAGAGACTAATGGCTAAAGCATAATTCATAGGTAATTTCATTACCTAATTAGAGGCTTTAACACACCTTATAGCTTGACTTTGAATTTTGGGATGCCACAAATGCAAAGTCTTTTTGTATGGCGATGTCCTCTATTCCTGACTCCTCAATTGACGTATCAACTATGGCTGCCAAATAACCTTGGCAACCCACATTCAATAACCGGGTTGCCTCAAGCGACTAGATTAAAGTAATCGAGGGTCCTTTTTTGATTCCCAACAAACTCAAAACTTCCACTCACTAACGAGTTAAACTGGATTACTATATGACAACAATCCATTACAGCAAGATGTTCCTTGAGCCAAGCAACAATCCAATACAACTCGTTACTTCTTGCGCCAATCCTTTTCAATCATGACATCCAAGTCACACACAGGCAAAATAGTTAAGTATAACTCTAGTCAGTGGTCCTCCTTTCTCTGACCTCATTTCAATAAACTGAAGTTCTACAAACTTGACGGTACTTTCGTTACACCACTCTAATAAATTATCCCAGAAACACTGCCCCTTTTGTTCAGTGCATAGCCTAGTTCATTCTTGCCCCCGTCACCATCCTAGAAGCCTGCTAGGAGCTGCTCCTTGCTTAAGCCCTCTAGCCTCGGCGACCACTCCCCGCCCTCATCGGATTGGGTCATTACAGGCCCACTAGCCTTCGCCTGGTTCGTCCCCGAACTACACATCTACTGAAGGGGTCACATTTCTATAGGAACTAACTCACAAAGATATTGTCCGCTTTGGCCTATCACATACTAAGCCTCACGGTTTTATCCTTTGGCACATAGGTAGACACTTTCCCAGGAGGTCACCCATCATAGTAGTGCACTATCCTAAGTTTGCTTATCTTTCAAGTTCAAAGGCACCAACTGGCTTCAGAAATGGTCTGAACCTCATTGCCTTGTCTACTAGGTCCTCAATCAACTTCGGTGCTTACTTGGACAACTCTGCAAACTTCCCCTCATATTGGTCCATGGACATTTGATTCTGACGGAGATGCTGGAATTCTACCATTTTTTGTTCCCTAGAGTTTCTAGCGCCTATACCATCCAATCCAACTTAGGATTGCCTAGTGCTCCTCTTCCAACACCAGCCTGAGGCTGTACTCTTTCCTTGGTACTAGTTTGAGCTGATGCTCTCCCTTTAGTACCTACTCATCTCGATGCCCTTCCCCTGGCACTTGTCATAGTTACTACGGCCCGTCTCTAAGGGGCTTTCTGCTAGGATCGCTCATTTTGCATGATCTTTATAGAAACATGCTTTCCAATTCCAACACGGAATTAGAAATCTGAGCGACCCGCACCAAACAATCAATCAATCACAAGCATCAGCGTAAAGAAAATGTCTTTCTTGGCAAACTATCCCATAACTCATCGCACCTTATCACTCCAGACACTGACCAGCTCTGATACAACTTCGGGCAGGGATATCATGCCCCGAACCCCGAGCGCACGATCATCCTTCGATGGTCGACTGAAAATGCGACATCCCAAGATGCATCACCAACCCATTCTTCTTTTTTTCTTTCACTTAAGCACATGCGGAATCGAAGCAATAAACACCCAGCCAATAAACAAACACATGGATAGTAAAAACAAGGAACAATTTCCTTACCAACTATTGACCCTAGGAAGTCTATTAATTGCAAGCCTCTCAGCGCCCACTTCCTATCAACTCTCTCAATAACCTTCAGGGATCAGGGTTACCCTAAACTTCGCTAATGGCAAGGTTAGCTAAAAAGTGTCGCATCTCGCACCCACCACATCCGCACTCAGCAGATCTCCACACTACGGCTCTGAAAAAGGTTTGCTCACGACGGGGTGTGATAAAATCTCAGCGAGTCAAAACCCTAAACCCCAATTAGGATGGAAACTTGCCTCAAAGGCTACACATACACCATACACAACTTACCTCACTTGGGCAGGTCCCTACACATTAGTGCATCACATATACTAATATACATGTCACAGGCGTAATTAATAACCGGAACACATCATGTTCATATTTAAAATAATCACATGGGTTTCGATTATAAGGTAATACCGTTATGACACGTCTCATACCGTGCCGCACAATTTTGCCCCATAATCAGGCGTAGCTATCACAACAACTCAGGCGTGTTTCAATTATTACGACCCATTGGCCACAGCCAACTCAACAGTTGGCGATTATCCGACACAACAGCATTGTCCCACTCCGTCGAGCACGGCAACATTTACATCTATGCGGCATTCCATAAAGGAGTATCGGCCCAGCCTCCACTGCGACCGGCATTCGTTGACTTGGGGCATTCAACTTAATCAAGTATCGCCTCGCGTATTCATGCGCATCAGGACGGGTTCAAATAGTGACCACACGCACATCCATATTAGACTAAGAACATCGTGCTTTGCACTCAAATGCCTCAATTTCAAATAATGGACTTGGCCAATTTTATTTATATTAAAAATTCCCGGTAAAATAATTATGCGTGGTCACACATTCAAATCGAATCATAAAACGTGATACTCTCTCATTTCAAAATTTCACGATTTTATATGGTACATAAAATATTTTTGGTGTCAAAAACTAACACTTGGTATTTTTCTATTTAAATACCCATAAAATCGGGTTTTGCAATAATAACCAATAATCACCACCAAGCACTCAATCGCATATCATATTATATAGAAACCGTCAAAATCATGCATAATGCCAGCATATAGCCAAGAACACAAAAAATCCATTTTTAAAATCAACTTGGCAACTCTTTTTTTTCTTTAAAGCTTTCGAAAATAAATTCGTACAAAGTCATGTATTTGAAATTAACCCGCCAAACTTTGCACGCATTTAATATAAAATCTCATCGTTTTATTGAACACATAAAATTTGGCATCCAAACCCGACACCTCATTTATTTTCTATGTTCTTTTCCAAACACCCCTTTTTGAAGACAATCTTTGGTAACCATTTTTTTATTTATTCAAAACTCTTAGAAATAAATTCGTAGGTGCTCACATACTCAAAATTAATCCATCAAATTTTGCACGCACCTAGTTTAAAACCTCATTGTTTTGATGAGCAAATAAGTTTTGGTATCTAACCCGACACCTAATTGTTTTTCTAAGTAAAAGCCCATAAGGTCATATTTTGCATTACCAATAAACACTTACCATAGTACAACCATTCACATATTATCACGCATAAGTTTTAAGCATGTCAAACATCAACCAAACCACAACATATTCATTTATCAGCAAGCCAAATACCAAGAACAACTACAAAACCACAACCGGCCTTAACCGACAGAAACCGGGCTACTCGCATGCCTCTAAGTTTAATTCCAGAAACATAATTAAACGAGCTTAGAAAATTCTCAAATTTGAATATGTTCTAAAGGACACTTAAATGAACATTTTTTGTGAGACATCTTGACCCAAATATTTCTAGATTAAGAGTAGTAAATCGCTCAAACCGTTACAAAAACTGTTTCTGTATCCAGAAATTCTGTTTTCCAAAATCAATTTGGTTTGAGGTCCAAAACTTGTCCATTTGATTTGAAATTTGATTATGTTAAGCTACATGTGATGAACAACGTTTGTGAAGAAACTCTTTCGAAAATCGAAACTTAAGAGTTGATAAAAATCCTTTGAACACCAAAAGGTCAATGTTTCCAGAACAATCCAAGATTCTGTTTTACAAATAACAAAGCTAAAATATCATTATTTTAAATTCCTAAAATCTTGAGTAAAATATATATCATAGTTGAAAATGTCTAAAACATTTCTCAAGAAAGAATAAATCTCAAAATCGTAGGACATTTTTCCCCATAAAAATAGCAAACGGCGAGGATCCAGTAACCAGATCCAAGGGAAATCCACTAAACCAAGTTAAATCACTCTTATTAGTATTAATCCAACCAACTAGATCAATACTGATCTATCTTAAGGATAATATAACCAAACTAAATTAACAATAACCCATCTTAAGGCTAATCTAACTTAATACTAATTTAATTAAGCTAATTAGCACTAATCTAACCCCTTAAATGCAATTAACAACCTAATCAAGAATTATGAAGTTAACTCACCGGATTAGGACGGCGGCGGGCTCATGATGACGGCAACGCGACGGCGGCCAGAACCCGAGACAATCGTGTCTCCAACGGAGGCTCATCAGCTAAGGAAAATAGCCCCACAAGTCTCAGCCATGCTTGAAGGTTCGGTTCTGCTTGAGGTTGAGGCAGGCTGAGGTCGCTGTAGGCACAGCTGTGAGGTCGAGATGGGGTGGTGCTGGGCATGGGGGCTGTTGGCCGGGCTACTGTGTGGTGAGGTGATGGAGTGGAGTTGGCGGTGGATGGAGATGGAGTAGCTGTCAAAAGGGAGAGGGAGCTACTGGTGGGTGGAGTTGGCGTGTGAAGTTGCTGAGGTGGGCATGTGGACTGATGCTAGGAGTTGGCATGAGGCAGCAACAAAGTGGAGGAAAGCAGAACTAGGGAAAGAAGATGGGGGTTTGGCGGTAGGGAAAGGAGAAGAGAAGGGATGAAGAAGAAGGGGAAATATGGAAGAAAGTTGGTCGGCTGCAGCTGGGAAACTCACGCACCCATGGGGGGAATTGGAGAGAGAAAGAGACATGAAAGTTCAAGCATCAATCAATGGGAAGCCTAAACAAATATCCCAAACACTCATAACACATGCCCTCAAAGTCAAGAGGCCATCCAATGGCTATTTTTCCCCTATTTCTTCACAAACAAATCCTTTTTGGGCAGCAAAAACCATCTTTTTCCCTTGATCCGAATTTCCACTTATTTCCCCATTTTGTCCGAAAACCAATTTTTCCGCAAAAATTCCGGACTCGATGAAAATTCACCAAAAGATGAGACGACGTCCTATAATTGAATCGTGACACACTCGAATATCCGATTCCCAAATCAAATTCAATTTCGTGGTTAAAATCGACCGAAAGCAATTTTAGTACAACATAACTTATTAGGTAGCTTTCAGAGATTTTAGCGCGTTTGACCCGTGGTCGATAATTTTCGATCCACATTTGTGCATCTCCGAATTGTAGACGACTCTCGGTTGTCATAAATATCACAAGGTTTCAATTACGTGTCCCGAGTGCACTACTGATAGAAAATCGGGTTATAACCGTTCGACGCGGATATTGCAATCATGCAGAACCACCCACAATTCAATTACGCCATTCCATCGAATCGACTTATATCCAATCTCAATTCGATTATAACGATGTCATATTGACTTTTGCCAATTATTACGGTCAAGCGATCGATTTCCGATTGAATTCTCTAGTCTGCCCCTTTTATATCCTTTAACAGTCTCACCTAATAGATTAGTCAACTCGTGAGGGGCCAATTCAGAGTAAAATGACCATAGGTGCGTCGTCAAAACAACAATTTCATATATCCGAATCGGGGTTGAATTTCAGGATGTCACAATGTCCATGGACTGTGCCTCTAAAAATAACCGAACTCATGCGATCCATACTTCAATGGGTTTGATAAACTAAAGAAAGACATGGAATAATGGACTGCAAGTTAACTTGTAAAGGAGACGTCACTGTGGCAACTTGTTGATTCTTCCATTACACGGCAGGGCACGAAAAAAGTAAGTTCCAAAGCAAAGCAAAAAAGAAGTACAAAGCATTAGCACCAAAAGGAAGACAAGCTTCATACATCATGAATTACGACAGGGCATACAGAACCCTTTTTAAACTCTTGTACTTGGCAATGATGCTGCATCACGCTTGGGGCAAGATAGTAGTGAAAATAGCTGCGATGGCAATCAACAGGAAAATCCCAACCAGCACGTTCACAAGATTAAGATGTGGAGGATTTACAGAACTTTTTGTGTTCTTGGTGGTTGGTCTGGCCAATGCAGTCACTTGGGCATGTTCAATCTCCTCCCTGTTTGTCCTCTTGGAGGAACTACCGGCTGCAACGTGTGCTTTGCGCTCTAGTAACTGCCAACATAAAGTGTTTCAAATAGTAGGATTAACAGGAGACTAAAATTTGAGGAACTTTCCTAGTTTTTTCTAATGCTTTCCTGAAAAATATGGAACCCCGACGATCAACTAAATAGTCCAACAAGTCACATCAAGACTGGAAGATAACAACAAGACAATATCAGTTAAACTGGGAGCTTCTTTCACCTTTGCTGTTGCTGCAGATTCATCCCAAGATACACATTCTGGTTTTACATTTCTCAATGCAAATTCCTGCTTCTTAACCTTTTCATTTGTCTGTTCTTCATCACTATATATTCTTGGAGACTCGGCCCTTTTTGGAGTCTCAGGCTCTTTCAGAAGCTCCATAGGATTGGCAGAGGAAACACGTGAGCCGTTGAAGTCACTCTTTATGACGCCTTCCATTTCCTCAAAATGAAAACCACGAGGGAGTGATTCAGTTATTCGTGTTTGGCAATTCTCCTCTGTATATATTTGGCCACACTGCAACAAAGCATTGCATAAGATCAAATGGATCAACGGAACTAACCAGGGTATTATCTTGATCTCATGAGAAACATTCATGACTTCTAAGTATCAAATAGCTTGGAAGCTTTAATCACAGTCAGCCTTTTAGTTATCTACTACCCTGTTCAATGTCTCAGCGGCAATTTCCTTTTACGTGTTTTTTGCTTTGTAGTTCTTCACCATTCTTCTTATTATTTGAATTAAAGCTAACAAAGCGTGCAATCAGACCGAAATTTCACTTCCTTTTGGTAGAAGAACACTAGATTTATCTCTATGTTTTTCTCAAAATGGATTTTAACAAAATTACTTATTTTCATAAGTGCCTATGAACCCCATATATAATTCGCTGCAGTCCAAAACAGAATCCCCACCATCTAATTAACTGCCCAAGCAAACAAGTCAACATTAAGAACGGTAACAAGACACAATGGGTTAGTCCAGGAGCTGCTTTCGCCTTTGCCCTGGCTGCTGTTTCATCCCAAGATATGCATTTTGGTTTCATACTTTTGGCTGCTGTTTCCTGCTTAAACTTTCAAACCTCGGCTCTTCATCTTTGCTATAATACTTGACACTGGGAGGCGGCATAGGTTTCTGGGGGGCAACAAGTGAACCGTTGGACTTACTCTCCCCTACGCCTTTCTTTACCTTAGGAGGAATATACATCTGGAGTTCTACCGTTGGCCAATTCTTCATTAGATCAGGAGGCCGCTCTCAGCAACAGAGTACATGAGATAATATGAATCAAAGGAAATAACAGAGGCATAAACTGTGACAGCCTCCTCTCTTGTCCCACATCGCCTAGGGAGGGAGGTCTTGGTTAGCTTATAAGGCTTGGGTCCCTCTAATCTGTGGAACGCATTTTAAAGCCGTGAGGGAAAAGACCGTGGCTGGGATGGCGCTTCGTCCACGCCAGGGCGGGTGATCCAAAGCGGACAATATTACACGGTGGATACTTAACGTTCTTATATGAATGAAAGTGATTAAGCATGAGTAACTTAGCGTGGAAGTCCACTTTTGTTTTTCCACAGACAGATTCTATAATGAACTTTCTATTCTACACAAACATGATTGAAAGAAAATTATCCTTATTTTTCAGGTAACCTGGAAAAGGGGAGTGCCCTTCCGATGCATTTCAAACCATTATAAACCTAAATTTCCTAGAGAAGTAATCACAACGACCAAATGAAATTTCAAGGAAAGAATTTTTTACCTGTGTCACCACTAGGTCTCCGACAAATGAGTCAGCATCAACAAGATCTGCATTTTGCATGTTACCAACATCTTTATCCTCTTCAATTGTTTGGAATGAACATTGCAATTCATCATGACATTCAGCACAGCCCCTGGCCAATGAGGAGTCCATGGGTATTAGTCCTCCAAAGACCATGCAGTGCATGAAATTCTCTTCATTTCTCCAAATTTATTTCATTAATATGCAACATTCTCCCTACAACAGGACAGATACCATGGAGACAGAGGAGACACATGCAAAGAATTTCCTCTAAGTAAGGACTTCCATCAGCATATGCTAACTTGGCAATCGAGAATATTGAAATAATACAACCATTTACTAAGTAATCATTATTTGTGCTTCCAGATGAGTGCTGAAATTTCTGTCAGAAATATAGAACAATCATTAATGCAAACAAGAAGCTCTTGAATAATTGAATGTAGCTGTTTCAAGAAATGATAAAAGCATGGAGAAACCTCTCACAGGGAAGATAAAAACCCCACTAAAAGTTTTTTTCACTTTAGAACGATTCTTTACTTCTAAAGAAAGATGTGGAAAGAGAACACCGTTATACAACCTAAATTGTTAACAGAGGTTCTACACAAGAACTCAGCGTAAGCGCAAATAATTTAAGAGTATACTGATAACGTTGAGAGTATTTAGCTGATAGGGGTATATTTGTCTATGTTGGAATGTGTCACTTGCTAGCTGTAGAGTAAGCTGTCATAGCTATTAATTAGTGTTAGTTGTCATCCTGCTATCAACTATCTATTAGCTATCAACTACCCATTAAAGAGGTTTTATCTCAAACTGGGTTCCTGATGTATATTAGACTTTTTGTAACTATAGATAACAATCTATGTATACGTCAATATCTTTTTCTTTAACAGCCTATTTCCTTTATTATTTTATATATGGTGGCAATAAGGGTTGTACTATATAATTTTGGTCTTTGGGCTTTATTATAAATAGATAGCTTAGGGTCACATCGATTTAACCAAGCATTCAGTTAAGTTTTTGTCTCTCAACATGGTACTAGAGCCAGTTATCCCTTACGCAAAGGTACGTGGTAAAAAAAATTCCACGTGAATGTGCGTAGTCAAAATTCCACGTGCAATTCGTAATGTGGCTTGCATATGAGTGGAAGTGTTGAATATTGTCACACATCACTTGACAATGGATTCTAAATGCTCTTTATATTCATCAGGTCTCCTTCCATGTCTCTCAACACTTTGCGAACATAGCAGTAAAGTCAATGAGACAGCAAACAAAGTATACATATTAGGCTGCGAGCTCATGTCAGTTGCCAACTGCTGACAAAGAACCTTAGGTGAGACCTCATGCACTGACTTCCAAACTCTAAATTCCATATCGGTGGACGAGAAATGTACTGATCCAACGAAATGAAATAAAATGGATAAAAGAAAACTAGCCAGACTGACAATAATTGTGGACCTTGGCCCTCTTAAATATAATAGCCCACCAGCATAGATCTTTGGTTTCCTCCACATCTTATTAGTTAAAACTGTCGAAATTTTACTCCTTCAGAACATGGTAAATTATGACCCAACTATTTAGTTATAGATGAAGTTGCAAACCAAGAGCTTCGAAATTTATGACCAAGCCCAGCAACTGAAATGGATTTAGCATGCTAATAGCTTGCCAAGAACATTGATACCACAGGCTCTAATCACCATTTCTAAAGATCGTATCTGTCCTGTGGAGGTTTTATGAAGGTTTTGCAAGACTGTGGGTTCTCTAATTTTAAGAACTTGCATTTTTGGAGTAAGTTCTGACAAAAACAGATGAGTCACATTATCGCAGGACCAACAATCCCAATCTACACCTCTGGAAAAGGGGCTCCCATAAACGGCCTCCTCTCAGCCAAATTAAATGTAGCATTTAAAGGGATCACACTCTTTAGTTTAAGTCACAGAATGCAGCCCTTTAGAACGAAACTCAGGGTTCAGTGTCTTGTTTAAAGCATGCCTTATCTGTCAGTGCAACCTGATTCCCCCTTAAGATGCTAAAAGCTACTTTTATCTTTAGCAAATTAACAAACAAGAAAATGGGTGCCAAGCGGCACACTAATGTTCAAGGGGGCAAAGAAGATGAGTCCACTTGATCTTTTCGAAACAATGACAAGAAATAGGAGGTACTGGAAGATTTAGATAGAAGACTAAAGCAAGAGGTTGTCGTCACTACATAAAACCCAGTTCACCACTAGTTTGCCCAATCAGGTCACGCGCACTCCAGTCGACAGAAATAGGAAGAAAAGATCCCTTCTCGTGAGTTCTTGAATGCAGAGAATTTACATTACTTTCTACTTCAATGTGGCTGAAACGGCACCCACATCTAACAATTATTCTACAGCCAAAGGGTTCATCAATTTCTTCCAGTTGAGCTCATTCCAGCCAACAGAAGAATCGAGTTCACTTAAATCGTTGTCACCAAACGCAATCTAATCTTGACCTTATGAAGAATTTTAGGAGAAATTACTCTGAGTTTTTATTCTCCAGAGAATGAATATTTACATGAGACATCTAACATTTTTATAGCTGCTATAGCACCCTAAAAGGTAGTAAACAAATTCCTAAAAACTAACAAACAAAATCTGGAAAATCTAGAATATCTGGAAGATCTACAAAATCTAAATCTAAAAGATCTGGAAAGTTTGGAAACAAAATAACCAAAAAATTCGATTCTGATTTTCAACACTCCCCCTCAAGCTGGGTTATGAATGTCTATCATGCTCAGCTTGCACCTTAGAGTCTCGAAACTATTTATGGATAAAACCTTGGTCAGTATGTCCGCTGTTTGATGATTGGTTGGAACATATGAGAGCTTCAAGATTCCTTGCTCGAGTTTTTCTTTGATGAAATGTCGATCGATCTCCACATGCTTTGTTCTATCATGATGAACCGGGTTCTTGGCAATCTCAATAGCAGCTTTGTTGTCACATAATAATGACATAGGATTGGTATTAGTGAATCCTAGTTCATTTAATATTCTTCTCAGCCATATGCCTTCACATATTCCTTGATAAATTGCTCTAAACTCCGCTTCAGTTCTGCTCCTAGCAACAACAAGTTGCTTCTTGCTTTTCCAAGTAACCATGTTGCCCCACATGAAGGTACAATACTCTGTTGTCAACCTTCGATCCATGAGAGATCCAGCCCAATCTGCATCCGTGAATATCTCTACGTTTCTCTCCTCCGTTTTCTTAAAGTAGAGCCCTCTTCCAGGATTTTTCTTCAAGTACTGTAAGATTTGAAAAACTACATGCATGTGTTTCTCTGCTGGTCAGTTCATGTATCTACTAACCATACTTACTGCGAAACCAATGTCTGGTCGAGTATGCGAGTGATAGATCAGTTTGCCAACTAATCTTTGATACCTCCCTTTATCCATTAATGGTCCTTCTTCTTCCATCTCGGTTTTATTTGTAGAATCAATGGGCGTGTCAGCTAGTTTACAGCCAAGCATACCAGTTTCCTTCAAAAGATCAAGAGTATATTTGAGTTGGGAAATTGCAATTCATTTCCGTGACTGAGCTACCTCCATACCTAGGAAGTATTTGAGTTGACCTAGGTCTTTAACCTCAAATTCCTCTACTAGGATATTCTTCAGTTTTTCAATCTCCTCCATATTGTCACCAATTAGGATTATATCATTGACGTATATAATCATTACTGCTCTTTTACCTTCAGCTGACTTCTTGACAAACATTGTATGATCTGTTTGATATTGAATGAAATGCAGCTTCTTAACGACCCTTGTTGACCTCTCGAACCAAGCACAAGGTGATTGCTTTAGGTTGTATAGGGATTTCTTGAGTTTGCATACCTTGTTGAAGCTCTCTTTAGTGTCAATTCCCGGTGGAACCTCCATAAAGACTTCTTCCTCCAATTCCCCATTCAAGAAGGTATTCTTTATGTCTAATTGATGTAGGGGCCAATCCAAGTTAGCTGCAAGGGAGAGCAACACCCGAATGGAATTTAGTTTGACCACCGGAGCGAAGGTTTCTTCGTAGTCTATACCATATGATTGCGTGAATCCCTTAGCAACCAGCCTTGCCTTAAAATGATCAACACTACCATCAGCATTGTGCTTAACTATAAAGACCCACTTACATCCCACCAATTTCCTCCCAGCTGGCAATTCTATATATTCTCAAGTGTTATTCTTCTCAAGTGTATGAATTTTCTCAAGAACTGCTTTTTTCCACTCGGATTAAGCAAGTGCCTTCTGGATATTCTTGGGAATTTGAATGTTGCTCAACGTTGAAACAAATACCTTGTATTTAGGAGACAACTTTTCATAAGACACAAAATTGTTAATGAGATGTTGAGTGCACTGTCTCTTCCCTTTCCTAAGAGCAATGGGCTGATTAAGATCATCAAGTACAGTAAAATTTTCTGAGCTTATAGGAGCATTACCTTCATCTATTGTGGGTCTTGAACTCAGGTCTGTCTCTTGGGCTAACTTCGATGTAATACGGTCCTCCAACTCCTTTTGAGTTTTCCGCCTAGAGTAAACAATTACCTCTTTATTTTTGTCTTGTATAGCATCTTGAATAGGTAGACATGAAAGACTTTCGGATGTTGGATGACTCTCGGATGTTTGAATGGGTAGACGCGGAAGACAAGCAGAGTTGGTATTTGTTTAATGTGACCCAAGTGAATGAAAAGTGTCCCAAAAATAATATTCCTCACAACTCTCCCCCTGAATGGTATTTTTGGAATTGAAGGGCTAGTGCTCAAAGAATGTAACATCCATGGTGGTATAAAAACGCTTTGTTTGTGGGCAATAACACTTATATCCACTTTAATTTGGAGCGTATCCTAGAAACTCACATTTGAGAGACTTAGGATCTAGCTTGCTACGATATTGTTGATTTATATGAACAAAAGCTATGCAACCAAATACTTTGAGTGGGATATGTGAGACAAAACGAATGTGTGGGTAAATACGAAGTAGACTCTGAAATGGTGTTTGGAAATCTAGGACACGAGAAGGCATACGATTGATGAGATATGTGGCTGTCAACACTGCTTCTCCCCAAAAATGTTTAGGAACATGGGTGGTTAACATAATAGAACGAGTGACTTCCAAAAGATGCCTATTTTTTCTCTCCGCTACTCCATTCTATTGTGGAGTCTCTACACAAGAGCTAATATGTATGATACCATGGCTATTTAGATATCACCCGAGTTGTGAGTGAAAGTATTCTCTCCCATTATCCATTGTGAAAACTTGGATTTTTGTGTTGAATTGGGTTTGGATCATTAGGTTGAAGGTTTGAAAAATTTGGCCAATATCTTATTTTTCTTTCATTAGGAAAAGCCAAGTGAGTCTTGTGTGATCATCAATGAAAGTAACAAACCACATAAAACCAGAAATGTTATTGACACGAAAAGGTCTCCAAATATCACTATGAATCATGTGAAATGGATGAGAAGACTTATAAGGTTGCAAAGGATATGAACTACGAGTATGTTTGGATAATTGACACACCTCACATTGAAGTTTTATTGAATCTTTATTGAACAAAGAAGGTAGCAACCTTTTTAAGTACGAGAAATTTGGATGACCTAACCTATAGTGCCACAATCTTACATCACTCTCTTCTTTAGCACGAGATGCTACACATGACATCTTCTTGTTTTTCCATTCTGAGGCATTAACTCGTAGAAGGTAGAGACCCACATCCATCTTAGCACTACCAATCGTTATCCCCGAGTCCAAAACCTGAAATTCACATGAGTGTGGGAAAAATTTAGTAATGCAACCTAAATCTTTGGTTAACTTGCTGATGGAAAGAAGATTATAGCTGAGTTTGGAAATAAATAATACTGAATTCAGTGTTATATCTTTTGAAATAACCACTGATCCAACACCAACCACCTTTGAGCAAGAACCATCAGCAATTCGAACACTAGTACCATTTTGACATGGATTGTACTTGCAAAACACCGTGATATCTCCGGTCATGTGGTTGGATGCTCCTGAGTTTACAATCCAAGAGGTGATCTTCTCATGTTTAGCACTAAAGGCATTTAGAGAGTTACCTCGTTGAGATATCGTTGCTATACTAACCCCTTCTGGATGGGTTGCCTTATGAATTGATTCTTGTAGCAGCTTTTTTAGCATATCCAACTGCTCTTTGTTGAAGGGACTTGAATCTATCGAAGCGATTGTTTCGGTTTGGACTACGTTGCTTCTGCTCTCTCGATTTTGAGTAGGATGTGAGGCTGATAACTTCCAATCATCTAGCCGACCATGAATTTTCCAGCATGTGTCTTTTGTGTGACCCGTTCGTTTGCAATGATCACACCATGGACGACCACCCCTTCGCTGGTTGTTGTTGTTTGATTGAGTGCCTCTACTATAGGATGATTGAGATCCTTGAGCTATTAGAGCAGAATTTGCTGGATTTGTCTGGTTGTTTGAAGAACCAAGCATCACCTTTCGCCGAGTCTCTTCTCTCCTGACCTCAGCAAAAACTTTTCGTACACTAGGTAGGGGCTTTATGCTCAGAATTCGTCCACGTACCTCATCAAGCTCTTGATTCAAGCCTAACAAAAATTTGTAGATGCATTCTCGATCTTGAATCTGCTTGTACCGCTTGCTATCTTCAGGACAACTCCACATCACATCTTCCAGCATGTCAAGTTGCTGCCAATGATGTATGAGTTGGTTAAAATAATCAGTGACAGAAGATTCCCCTTGCCTTAGGTCATGGAGAATGCCCTTGATCTCGAAAATGGCCGAGGTGTTATCTTTGTTTGAATAAGATTCATGAACAGCATCCCAAATCTCCTTTGCTGTCTTGTAGTACATGAAATTCTCCCTTGTTTCATTTGTCATTGAATTCAGCAGCCAGCACATCACCATGTTATTTTCCGCCTTCCATGTTCGATAATTTGGGCTCGTCTCCTTAGGTTGTACGGCAACTCCAGTTAGGTAATCTTCTTTACCTTTTCCGCAAACGAAAATCATGATAGAATGGGACCATTGATTGAAGTTGTGACCGGTAAGCTTATGACCGGTGATGAGAAGAGTTCCACCTTCGGATACATTGATAGGTTGAATAATGTGAGGAGAGTTCTGACCTCTAGGGTCTGAGGTTTCACTCTCAACCTCGCTTGCCATGGCAGCTATAGGGTATTTTGTCATGGTGGAAACTCTCGGAAATAAGGTAGAAGGGAATGGTCCTGATCGTGCTCTGATACCATAAAAAAATTTCGAAGAAATTACTCTCGAGTTTTTATTCTCCAGAGAATGAATATTTACATGAGACATCTAACATTTTTATAGCTGCTACAACACCCTAAAAAGGTAGTAAACAAATTCCTAAAAACTAACAAACAAAATCTGGAAAAATAAAATCTGGAAAATCTAGAAGATCGGGAAGATCTAGAAAATCTAAATCTAAAAGATCTGGAAAGTCTGGAAACAAAATAACCAGAAAATTCGATTATGATTTTCAACACCTTCTTTCTTGCTTTTGCAACTAAATGCCAGCAACAACCAACAACATAGAGCGCCATGAAAGGCGACACTACACCCACCTTTCGAAGGGGCAAACAAATCCATACTAGTGCATCAAGGAAACCAAGCAAGTGACAGAATAATTTAGACAATCAACCGCGGGTGTTTGATCAAGAACGCAGACCAACCTATTGCAGGGTGTGTCCTGGCTCCGAATATGAAGGAGATCAGAGGACAGAGAGGCCAAGTGACCACACCACGTTCGAGCTTCAACTCGCCCCGACACAGCTACATTCAGCAACTCATCCTCTCCCTTTGAGGAAGCTGTGACATTCCGGAGTTCAACATTCCGAATTGGCGGGGGCTCTCCAAATTTCAAGATATAGGCAGCTTCATAAACGGGCCGCAACTGTGGAACCACTTGCGCGTTTATATACGAATTGCAGGAGGAGCACCACACCGATAGATCGCTGACTCCAGATAAATAGAGCCAGTTATAGGAGCATGAAAAAGCGGCATAAAGTCAAAATAAAATTTAGAGAGCACCTGAAGTTGAGCGCGAGGCAGTGGCTTGTTTGCTGAAAATGCTGGAGCATATGCTTGTTCACAAATCGGCTGCAGAGCACTTCCTTGCAACGCAGACACAACCAGTTCCCGCTGGGGTGACGACACCTAAGAGTGCAAAGGAAATGTCAAGGATGACATTTCTCTAGGTCAGAATAACAAATTCCAATTCTACTTATACTAACGGTAAATTTCTTCTACAATCACTGAACCGTCGTGATTTTTTCGAACAGGCCATCCAATTTGGATTTCAATCACCCAATGCCTCACCTTCTTTCTTGCTTTTGCAATTAAATGCCAGCAACAACCAACAACATAGAGCGCCATGAAAGGCGACACTACACCCACCTTTCGAAGGGGCAAACAAATCCATACTAGTGCATCAAGCAAACCAAGCAAGTGACAGAATAATTTAGACAATCAACCGCAGGTGTTTGATCAAGAACGCAGACCAACCTATTGCAGCATGTGTCCGGGCTCGGAATGTGAAGGAGATCAGAGGACAGAGAGGCCAAGTGACCACACCACGTTCGAGCTTCAACTCGCCCCGACACAGCTATATTCAGCAACTCATCCTCTCCCTTTGAGGAAGCTGTGACATTCCGGAGTTCAACATTCCGGATTGGCGGTGGCTCTCCAAATTTCAAGATATAGGCAGCTTCATAAACGGGACGCAACTCTGGAACCACTTGCGTTTATATACGAATTGCAGGAGAAGCACCACACTGATAGATCACTGACTCCAGATAAATAGAGCCAGTTATAGGAGCATCAAAAAGAGCCATAAAGTCAAAATAAAATTTAGAGAGCACCTGAAGCCGAGCGTGAGGCAGTGACTTGTTTGCTGAAAATGCTGGAGCATATGCTTGTTCACAAATCGGCTGCAGAGCACTTCCTTGCAACGCAGACACAACCAGTTCCCGCTGGGGTGACGACACCTAAGAGTGCAAAGGAAAAGTCAAGGATGACATTTCTCTATGTCAGAATAATAAATTCAATTCTACTTATACTAACGGTAAATTTCTTCTACAATCACTGAACCGTCGTGGTTTTTTTCGAACAGGCCATCTAATTTGGATTTCAATCACCCAATGCCTCACCTTCTTTCTTGCTTTTGCAATTAAATGCCAGCAACAACCAACAACATAGAGCGCCATGAAAGGCGACACTACACCCACCTTTCGAAGGGGCAAACAAAGCCATACTAGTGCATCAAGGAACCAAGCAAGTGAGAGAATAATTTGGACAATCAACCGTGGGTGTTTGATCAAGAACGCAGACCAACCTATTGCAGCATGTGTCCGGGCTCGGAATGTGAAGGAGATCAGAGGACAGAGAGGCCAAGTGACCACACCACGTTCGAGCTTCAGCTCGCCCCGACACGGCTACATTCAGCAACTCATCCTCTCCCTTTGAGGAAGCTGTGACATTCCGGAGTTCAACATTCCGGATTGGCGGTGGCTCTCCAAATTTCAAGATATAGGCAGCTTCATAAACGGGACGCAACTCTGGAACCACTTGCGCGTTTATATACGAATTGCAGGAGAAGCACCACACCGATAGATCACTGACTCCAGATAAATAGAGCCAGTTATAGGAGCATCAAAAAGAGCCATAAAGTCAAAATAAAATTTAGAGAGCACCTGAAGCCGAGCGTGAGGCAGTGGCTTGTTTGCTGAAAATGCTGGAGCATATGCTTGTTCACAAATCGGCTGCAGAGCACTTCCTTGCAACGCAGACACAACCAGTTCCCGCTTGGGTGACGACATCTAAGAGTGCAAAGGAAAAGTCAAGGATGACATTTCTCTATTTCAGAATAATAAATTCCAATTCTACTTATACTAACGGTAAATATCTTCTACAATCACTGAACCATCGTGATTTTTTCGAACAGGCCGTCCAATTTGGGTTTCAATCACCCAATGCCACACAGTTTCGTCTCTTGAAATTATAGGGTAATCAGAATCTGACCAATCTTTTTACTGAATTAACAACATGACGGATGCACGGCTAATGCTTTGAATGACGCGTTATTAACATGTGGCTGCCACATCAGCATGTCGCAGGAAAATCAACTAGAGCTTCAGTCCAAGTGCATTACTTTAAAAATAAAAAATAAGGTCTAGTGCATCGGACGATCCAAATCAACGTTTAGTAACCAAATAACAAAATCTAGTAACTTCAACTTCGATGACCATAGACGAAATTTATCCCCGCTCTAAACTCCAACCTGCTTGTTAAAGTGAAGATAACATAATGAGGCCTTCATCGAGCACGAGTTATGTCCAGCATGGATCATGTATGATTCTGTTACGGAAGGACTACAACTCTTTCACTAAGAGATTTTCAGATGAGAAGAGAACAAATTTCTACATACAGCATAGCATGCTTGAGGGACTAGACGCTAAAAGCAACCGAAGGTTACAAAGAAAAGATAATTGCATGTCTCTACCAGTATAGCTTCGGGAACATAGCAGTAAAGTCAATGAGACATCAAACAAACTACATATATTAGGCTATGAGCTCGCGTCCGTTGCCAACTGACGACAAAGAACCTTAGGTGAGACCTCATGCATTGACTTCCAAACTCCAAATTGCATATTGGTGGACGTGAAATGTGCTGATCCAACGAAATGAAATAAAATGGAGAAAAGAAAACAAGCCTAACTCACAATAACTGTGGACCTTGGCTCTCTTAAATGTTAGAGCCTACCGGCAGAGATCTTGGTTTCCACCACATCTTATTAGCTAAAACTGTCGAAATTTTACTCTTTTTTGGCATGGTAAATCATGACTCAACTGCCTAGTTACAGGTGAAGTTGGGAGCCAACAGGTTCGAAATTTATGACCAAGCCTAGCAACTGAAATGGATTGAGTATGCTAACAGCTTGCCATGAACGATGATATCACAGGCTCTAATCACCGTTTCAAAACATCGAATCTGTCCTGTGGAGTTTTCACGAAGGTTTTGCAAAACCGTGGCTCCTCTAAATTTAAGAACTTGCATTTTTGGAGTAAGTTCTGACGAAAACAGATGAGCCACATTAGCGCTGGACCTGCAATTCCAATCTACACCTCTAGAAAAGGGGCTCTCATAAAACAACTTCCTCTCGGCCAAATTAAATGTAGCATGTAAAGGCGATCACACCCTTTAGATTGACTCCACAGAGTGCAGCCCTTTAGAGCGAAACTCAGGGTTCGCTATCCTGTTTAAACCATGCCTTATCTGTTAGTGCAACCCGATTCCCCCCTTAAGATCCTAAAAGCTCATTTTATCTTTAGCAAATTAACAAACAAGAAAATGGGTGCCAAGCCGCACACTACCGTTCAAGGGGGCAAAGAAGATGGGTCTGCTTGACCCTTTCAAAACAATGACAGGAAATAGGAGGTACTGGAAGATTTAGGTAGAAGACACAAGCAAGAGGTTGTCATCACGACATAAAACCCAGTTCTCCACTACTTCGCCCAATCAGGTCACGCGCACTCCAGTCAACAGAAATAGGAAGAAAAGATCCCTTCTTGTGATTTCTTCAACACGGAGAATTTACACTACTTTCTCCTTCGGTGTGGTTTAAATTGCACCCACATCTAACATTTTTCCTCTTGCTAAAGGGTTCATCAATTTCTTCCACTTGAGCTAATTCCAGAAAATAGAAGAATGAATTTCACTTAAATTTTTGTCACCAATATGCGATCTGATCTTCACCTTCTTTCTTGCTTCTGCGATCAAATGCCAGCAACAACCAACGACATAGAGCACCATGAAAGGCGACACTACACCCACCTTTCGAAGGGGCAAACAAATCCATACTAGTGCACCAAGGAAACCAAGCAAGTGACAGAATAATTTGGACAATAAACCGTGGGTGTTTGATCAAGAACGCAGACCAACCTATTGCAGCATGTGTCCGGGCTCGGAATGTGAAGGAGATCAGAGGACAAAGAGGCCAAGTGACCACACCATGTTTGAGCTTCAACCCGCCCCGACACGGTTACATTCAGCAACTCATCCTTGCCTGTTGAGGAAGCTATGACATTCCGGAGTTCAACATTCCGAACTGGCGAGGGCTCTCCAAATTTCAAGATATAGGCAGCTTCATAAACGGGCCGCAACTGTGGAACTACTTGCGCATTTATATACGAATTGCAGGAGAAGCACCACACCGATAGATCACTAACTCCAGATAAATAGAGTCAGTTATAGGAACATCAAAAAGAGCCATAAAGTCAAAATGAAATTTTGAGAGCACCTGAAACCGAG
Organism: Eucalyptus grandis; assembly: GCF_016545825.1. Lineage (NCBI taxonomy): Eukaryota > Viridiplantae > Streptophyta > Magnoliopsida > Myrtales > Myrtaceae > Eucalyptus > Eucalyptus grandis. Next base: position 24,015,635 of record NC_052618.1, on the reverse strand, counting down.
TGCAAGGCAGTGGCTTGTTTGCTGAAAATGCTGGAGCATATGCTTGTTCACATATCGGCTGCAGAGCACTTCCTTGCAACACAGACACAACCAGTTCCCGCTTGGGTGACAACACCTAGGAGAGCAAAGGAAAAGCCAATGATGACATTTCTCTATTTCAGAATAACAAATTCCAGTTCTACTTCTACTAACGTTAAATTTCTTCTGCAATCACTGGACCCTCATGATTTTTCAAACGGGCCATCCAATTTTGATTTCAATCACCCAATGCCATACACTTTCGTTTCTTGGAAATTATAGTGTAATCAGAATCTGGCCAATCTTTTTACTGAATTATCAAATTGACGGACACATGGCTAATGCTTTAAATGACAAGTCATAAACATGTGGCTGCCGCATCAGCATTTTGCAGGAAAATTAACCAGATTTTCAATCTTAATGCATTACTTTAAAAAAAATAAAAATAAATAAGGTTTAATGCATTGGATGATCCAAATCAACGTTTAGTAACGGAAAAACAAAATCTAATAAGTTCAACTTCAATGACCATAGACAAAATTTATCCCCACTCTAAACTCCAACCAACTTGTTAAAGTGAAGATAACATTATGAGGCCTCCATCCAGAACTAGTTATGTCCACCATGGATCATGTATGATTCTTTTATGGAAGGACTACAACTCTTTCACCAAAAGATTTTTGGATGAGTAGAGGACAAATTTTGACATACAGCATAGCATGCTTGAGGGACTAGACGCTAAAAGCAACCGAAGGTTACAAAGAAAAGATCATTCCAAGTCTGTACCAGTACAGCTTTGGGAACATAGCAGTAAAGTCAAAGAGACATCAAACAAACCATACATATTAGGCTATGAGCTCATGTCAGTTGCCAACTGACAACAAAGAACCTTAGGTGAGACCTCATGCATTGACTTCTAAACTCCAAATTGCATATTGGTGGATGTGAAATGTGCTGATCCAATGAAATGAAATAAAATGAAGAAAAGAAAACAAGCCCGACTCACAATAATTGTGGACCTTGGCTCTCTTAAATGTTAGAGCCTACTGGCAGAGATCTTGGTTTCCACCACATCTTATTAGTCAAAACTGTCGAGATTTTACTCCTTTCTAGCATGGTACATCATGACTCAACTGCCTAGTTACAGATGAAGTTGTGAACAAGAGTTCAAAATTTATGACCAAGCCTAGCACCCGAAATGGATCTAGTCTGCTAAAAGCTTGCCAAGAACATTGATATCACAGGCTCTAATCGCCATTTCAAAAGATCTTATCTGCGCTGTGGAGGTTTTATCAGGGTTTTGCAAGACTATGGGTCCTCTAATTGTAAGAACTCGCATTTTTGGAGTAAGTTCCGATGAAAACCGATGAGTCACTTTAGTGCTGGACCAGCATTCCCAATCTACACCTCTATAACAGGGACTCTCATAAAACGGCCTCCTCTCAACCAAATTAAATATAGCATTTAAGGGTGATCACACTCTTTAGATTGAGTCTACAAAATGCAACCCTTTAGAGCGAAACTCGGGGCTCGGTATCTTGTTTAAAGCATGCCTCATCGGATAGTGCAACCCGATTCCCCCCTTAAGATGCTAAAAGCTCCTTTGATCTTTAGCAAATTAACAAACAAGAAAATGGGTGCCAAGCCGCACACTATCTTTCAAGGTGGCAAAGAAGATGAGTCTACTTAACCCTTTCAAAACAATGACAGGAAATAGGAGGTACTGGAAGATTTAGATAGAAGACTAAAGCAAGAGGTTGTGATCACTACATAAATCCCAGTTCTCCACTAGTTCGCCCAATCAGGTCACGCACATGCCAGTCGACAGAAACAAAAGAAAAGCTCGATTCTCGTGAGTTCTTGAATGCGAAGAATTTACACTGCTTTCTCCTTCAGTGTGGCTGAAACAGCACCCACATCTAACATTTTTCCTCCTGTCAAAGTGTTCATCAATTTCTTCCACTTGAGCTAACTGCAGCCAACAGAAGAATCAATTTCACTTAAATTTTTGTCACCACTACGCAATATGATCTTGACCTTCTTTCTTGCATTTGGAATTCAATGCCAGCAAGAACCAACAACATAGAGCACCAAGAAATGTGACACCGCACTCACCAATCGAAGGGGCAAACAAATCCATACTAGTGAATCAATGAAACCAAGCGACAGCATAATATGGACAATCAACTGGGGTGTTTGAGCAAGATTGCAAACCAACCTATTGCAGGGTGTGTCCGGGCTTGGAATGCGAAGGAGATCAGAGGACAAAGAGGCCAAGTGACCACACCATGTTTGAGCTTCAACCCGCCCCGACACGGTTACATTCAGCAACTCATCCTTGCCCATTGAGGAAGCTATGACATTCTGGAGTTCAACATTCCAAACTAGCGGGGGCTCTCCAAATTTCAAGATATAGGCAGCATCATAAACGGGCCGCAACTGTGGAACTACTTGCGCATTTATAAATGAATTGCAGGAGAAGCACCACACCGATAGATCACTGACTCCAGATAAATAGAGTCAGTTATAGGAGCATCAAAAAGAGCCATAAAGTCAAAATGAAATTTTGAGAGCACCTGAAGCCGAGCGCAAGGCAGTGGCTTGTTTGCTGATAATGCTGGAGCATATGCTTGTTCACGTATCGGCTGCAGAGAACTTCCTTGCAACACAGACACAACCAGTTCCTGCTTGGGTGATGACACCTAGGAGAGCAAGGGAAAAGCCAATGATGACATTTCTCTATTTCAGAATAACAAATTCCAGTTCTACTTATACTAACGTTTAATTTCTTCTGCAATCACTGAACCCTCGTGATTTTTCGAACAGGCCATCCAATTTTTATTTCAATCATCTGATGCCATACACTTTCGTTTCTTGGAAATTATAGTGTAATCCGAATCTGGCCAATCTTTTTACTGAATTATCAAATTGACAGACGCATGGCTAATGCTTTAAATGACATGTCATAAACATGTGGCTGCTGCATCAGCATTTTGCAGAAAAATTAACCAGATTTTCAGTCTTAATGCATTACTTTAAAAAATAATAATAATAAGGTTTAATGCATTGGATGATCCAAATCAACGTTTGGTAACCGAATAACAAGATCTAATAAGTTCAACTTCAATGACCATAGACAAAATTTATCCCCACTCTAGACTCCAACCAACTTGTTAAAGTGAAGATAATATTATGAGGCCTCCATCGAGCACTAGTTATGTCCACCATGGATCATGTATGATTCTTTTATGGAAGGACTACAACTCTTTCACCAAAAGATTTTCGGATGAGTAGAGGACAAATTTCGACATACAGCATAGCATGCTTGAGGGACTAGACGCTAAAAGCAACCGAAGGTTACAAAGAAAAGATCATTCCAAGTCTGTACCAGTATAGCTTCAGGAACATAGCAGTAAAGTCAATGAGACATCAAACAAAGTATACATATTAGGCTGCGAGCTCATGTCAGCTGCCAACTGAGGAAAAAGAACCTGAGGTGAGACCTCCTACATTGACTTCTAAACTCCAAATTGCATATTCGTGCATGTAAAATGGGCTGATCCAATGAAATGAAATAATATAAAATGGAGAAAAGAAAACAAGCCTGACTCACAATAATTGTGGGCCTTGGCTCTCTTAAATGTAAGAGCCTACAGGCAGAGATCTTGGTTTCCTCCACATCTTATTAGTTAAAACTGTCGAATTTTACTCCTTTCTAGCATGATAAATTACTACGCAACTACCTAGTTACAGGTGAAGTTGCGAGCCAAGAGGTTCGAAATTTATGACCAAGCCAAGAACATTGATATCACAGGCTCTAATCACCATTTCAAAGGATCGTATCTATCCCATGGAGGTTTTATGAAGGTTTCGCAAGACTGTGGGTCCTCTAATTTTGAGAACTTGTAATTTTGGAGTAAGTTCTGATGAAAGCAGATGAGTCACATTAGAGCAGGACCCGCAATCCCAATTTATAGCTCAGGAAAAGGGGCTCCCATAAAAGGGCTTCCTCTCATCCAAATTAAATGCAGCACTTAAAGGTGATCGCACTCTTTAGATTTAGTCTAGAATGCAGCAATTTAGAGCGAAACTCAGGGTTTGGTACAGCTCACTTTGGATCGTATCCTGTTTAAAGCATGTCTTATCTATCAGTGCATCTTGATCGCCCTCTTAAGATGCTAAATTCTCCTTTTATCTTTAGCAGATTAATGAAAATGAAAATTGGTGCCAAGCCACACACTATCATTCAAAGGGGGCAAAAAGATGAGTCTACTTGACCCTTTCAAAACAATGACGGAAAATAGGAGATGCTGGAAGATTTAGATAGAAGACTAAAGTAAGAGGTTGTCATCACCACACAAAAACCCCGTTCTTTACTATTTCGTCCAATCAGGTCATGCGCACCCCAGTTGAAAGAAACAGGAAGAAAATCTTCCTTCTCGTGAGTACTTGAGCACGGAGAATTTACAGTTCTTTTTCCTTCAGTTTGACTGAAACCACACACACACATCAAACATTTTTCCTCCTGCCAAAAGGTTGATCAATTTCTTCCAATTGAGCTAATTCCAGCCAACAGAAGAATCAGTCTCACTTAAATCTTTGTCACCAATATGCATCTCGACCTTCTTTCTTGCATTTGCAATCAAATGCCAGCAACAATTAACAACATAGAGCACCTGAAAGGTGAAACCGAACTCACCATTCGAAGGGGCACAAAAATCCATATTAATGCATCAATCAAAGCAAGCAAGATCGTAGACCGCAGGTGTTTGATCAAGATCGTAGACCAACCTATTGCAGGGGGTGTCAGGGGTTGGAACGTGTATTAGATCAGACGACAGAGAGGCCAAGTGATCACACCACGTCCGAGCTTCAACCCACCCTGACTCGGCTCCATGCAGCAATTCATCCTCACCTTCGTCGGTTGAAATGGGTTGAGCGCGAGTTACCGAAACAGCTAAGGAAGACGAAGTGGGAGCTTTGTACGCCATTTCTGACCGGCTATCGAGCTCTGCAAAGTTGAGCATAAGCTTTCCTCTCTTCAAGCCCTCCCACGTCCAGCTTCATGAGCTGATGATTGATGGACTGTTGGGCTTGGCTGGCGCCTTTATTAATAAAATTAAGGGATTATATCAGGAAAAAACTCTAAATTAGTATGTTTATGATAAATTAATTTTAAAATTCAAAAACTCTAAAGCTACGTAATGTAGACTCATCATGTCAATTTAGTTATTATCATGTGTCATTCAGTTTTGTAATTTCATGGTCACATTTGACAAAAGCTAACGAGGATAAATAAGTCATGAGTATACTAATTTTTGGTATCTAAAAAATAGTTTTAGATAAATTTATTATAAATATACTAATTTGAGATTTTACCCAAAAAATGTACTAATTTGAGATTTTTCTTGATATTAATAATAAAATTAAATCATACTTATCCAAAAAAATAAAATAAAAATGAGAGGATTTGATAAGAAAATGATAAGACGATAATGCAAAATTTAAAACCCGCTTCTAAACCTATAGATATTATTTATCTTTAAAATAATCCGTCGAAATTGAAAAAGAAAAAGCAAACAATAAATCGAAACATTTCGGACAAAATATTCAGTTATTCACTGATGGTGCTACTGAGATGAACACATGAGTCGAAGGTACAAGCCAGTGGCAAATTTTGTTTGTCAATAAGCTCATGTAATTTGAGAAACAATCCACTTTAAAAAAGCTCTTTGAGAAAACGGTCTCATTTGATGCTTTTATTTTAAAATTTCCTCTTAAGTTATTTGTTCAATTTCTAAATTGACAAGTAGTTTTTTTTTTTTCTTTTTTTTTGGTTGGAAGAAAAGTATCATTAACTTAAAAGAGTTTTAGAGAATACAAGCCTTGTTATAATTTCTAAGTAACCATGCACTATCACCAGAAATCCCATCTTTAAAGATGCAATAATTTGAATTGACATTAGATAATGGGATGTCCTATCTCCCTCTCGAGTCCACCATTAATAAAGATGTTTTATAAAATAAACTAAAAAGATGAAAGCGTTGATTATCTTGATTCCATCTCTCTCTCAAGTACATCTTTAACAAAAATGCTTTATAAATAAGCTAAAAAGATGAAAGCATCAATTATCTTCATGCCATCTCTCTCCCGAGTCCACCTTTAACAAAGATGCTTTATAAAAAAAGATAAAAAGATGAAAGCGTTGATTCTCTTCATACCATCTCTCTCTCTCTCGAGGAGGGGGATACGAGACCCAATTGCTAGATAACCTACTAGAGTATTGGGCCTTAACAATCCAATTGACAACTAAATTTGTTTCCCTACTACAATGGGTCAAGGCCGGCAAAACTAGTCAATAAGGGTGCGTTTGATAACCATTCTATTCTTGAGAATAAGTTTTGCTGAAAAATATTGTTTTTATTCTGTTCCGGAGAATACAAGTCTCTTGTTTTAGAGAATACAAGTCTCTTGTTATAATTTTCAAGAAAGTAACCATGCACCATCACCAGAAATCCCCTCTTTAAAGATGCAATAATTTGAATTGACATTAGATACGGAACCAAGGTCGAAAAGATTGAAAAATAGAACCATCTGAGTCCACCATTAATAAAGATGTTTTATAAAATAAACTAAAAAGATGAAAGCATTAATTATCTTGATCCCATCTCTCTCTCTCTCAAGTACATCTTTAATAAAAATGCTTTATAAATAAGCTAAAAGGATGAAAGCATTGATTATCTTCATGCCATCTCTCTTCTCGAGTCCACCTTTAACAAAGATGCTTTATAAAAAAGCTAAAAAGATGAAAGTGTTGATTATCTTCATCCCATCTCTCTCTCTTGGAGGGGGATACAAGACCCAATTGCTAGATAACCTACTAGAGTGTTGGGCCTTAGCAATCCAATCGACAACTAAATTTGTTTCCCTGCTACAATGGGTTAAGGCCAGCAAAACTAGTTAATAAGGATGCGTTTGGTAATTATTCTATTCTTGAGAATAATTTTTGCTAAAAAATGATTTTTTTTTTATTTTTTTCCTGAGAATAATTTTTGAGTTTTTAAGGCACTTGGTAACTACCCAAAATTTTTGTTTTCGGAATAAAAATGTGTTTGGTAGGACTCTTAGATTATTTTTGTTTATTTAATTTTTTAATATTGTTATTATATTTTTCCCATTTTCTCTCTTTTTTTCTTTTTCTTTTTTCTTTTTCATTTTCTCTCCTTCATCCTCCTTCTTTGTGGCTAATCCTCGGCCACCGCCATGGCTCCGCGACTAGCTTGGTGAGGTCCGAGAGCTCCGGAGACTCACTTTGTGATGTCATGAAATTCGAGCCCTTTGATGGATGAATGAATGTGAATTTCGTCAATGCATTGTTAATTGATCTCACTCGGAATTAATCACTCTCGAGATACTGACCTTGAGGGGAAAGGCTAATGAGAATAGAACTCATGTGACTAAAGAACTTGACCTAGGAAAATGACTTGACTGTGAGACTTCCGTGAGGACGATCCTATAGATAGGAAGATCGATTTCAGGGAAGACTAGAAGTTGATTCGCGGACAAAACATAATGGGATGACGGGTGATTTCGTTTACTTTCATTGAGCTCGCGAACGACCCTATGTCGATTCTCGATAATCGTGTATTTGAAATAAGAATCAATCCTCCACAATTTCATGTAGTCAAGGACATCCATGTGTTGAGATGTCTTGAATGTGGTTTGACACGAGTCGGTTATGTGTGAATTCTCAAAACCACCTATTAGTCTGAGATGTACCAAAATGGCAGCCGGGTGAAATTGACAAGGCATGAGAATCCAATATTGGACTTCGAATTTTCAAGAACATCCGGGATGACTTTTGGATGATGCTACTTTAACAGTCGACAGCGCCAGTTAAGCCGAGTATTTGGAAAAAGGATTTACTGACCGAGGAAGCGAGCCTATGAGGATGTGGGCCGGGCAAGGCCAATGTGGGCCTCATGCCCAAGGTGGGACAGCCACCATGGTAGACCCGATGCAAGCAAGTGAGCCATTGGACCCAACAAACCATTTTACCCTTTCGAGCCCATTGTCTAACCGTGAGCCATTCCGAGCTCAACCAATTTCCGAGCCCTTTTCTATTCATTTCCTAGCTCGTTTCTTAGGGCCGCCCTTCATTTTCAGCCCAAGGCCAGATTGGGAAATGTGCAAGTTAGAATGACCATTTTGCCCCTAGATATTTTGAGGAGAAGTCAAAAGAAGAGAAAGAAGATGAGGTCATTTTCAATGGGTAGTTGAAGCAAGCTTTAATGGCCTTAATGAGGCTTGACATCTAGCTCTCCCATCACTCTCTCCTCCTTTTCAGCCCAAGAAAATTTTCAGCTCTCTCTCCTCTTGTTTCCCTTCCCTTCCCTTCCTTCTTCTTCTTCTACTGCAGACCCTTCCTCCAAAAACCTGAGTTGTTTGTTACCTTCTCGTGCAAATCACCACCCCATGCCACCCACCATCATGCTCAGGAGACCTAGTCCATACGCCCCACGGCGGCCGTTTGCCGGACGGAGCCACCGGCTGACTCACCGGCCTGCTAGAAGCCACCGCTCGCTTGACCACTTGTCCTTGCACTGCTTCGCCCTTTCAGTGGTTTTCCTCCCATTCCAACCCAACCTCTGCCCAGCCCAACCACCAACCAATCCCCCTTGACCCCCAGATGTCGCCAGTCACCGGCTAGCTGCTCGCCAGAGCTTCGATGAGCCCGCTCAGCCCCTTTCCTCCTCTGGCAATGTAGTTTTCCAGTGTTGCAGTGAGAGACAGAGTTTGTTGCCACTGTTTCAACCTTGGGACCGCCTTGGATTGCTGTGGTCGAGGTCCCCGTGCGTCGCCTCTATCGTCACCTCACGTCCGTGTCTCCGGCCCACTTAACGAATGAGTTTTCGCCCTAATCCGTTGATTAGTGCATAAACTTGCTTAGAGTTGGTTTAATTAGGGTTAATTTTGGTTTAAGAGATTTAATTAAGTTGTATTAGCCCTAAGATAGGTGGTTAGATGGATGATTAAGATTAGTTTAGCTTAATCTTGCTTTATTTTGCTTAATGATGTTTCTTGTGGCTTATGTGTTTAATTAAGCACGTTTTGCCTTAATTAATTGATTGTTTGTCTTAATTAATGATTTGCTTAATTTCTGAATTTAATTTATTAATTATCTACTTCTGAAATATACTGTTCATAGTGCACTATTTGCAAAAACTGTTCACGCGTACTGTTCACAAAAATACTGTTCACGCGCACTGTTCATCCGAAAGTAAAAAATTGTCTAATTTCATGTGTTTTGATCTTATGAGTTGAATTGAATGTGTAAATGCATGGACATCTGCATGAATTACATGGTTTTCACAAAAAGGGAAAAAAATGATTTGTCCAAGGGACATTGGAAATAGACCGCTTTTATGAGAAAATGATTTGAGGTGGTATATGTAAGTATGTGTGCATTGGCTAATGCTCAAAGATAAAGAGTGGGTTGTGTTTGTATGCTTGCGTGATCACTAAGTTGAACCCATCTCCCAACGAGGGTTTAGGAGACGATGCCCGATTTTATTGAATGCCTGGCGAGGGTTCGGATGCGGAGTCGCAATAGAGGCCGAGCCCATGCTCCTTCAAGAATGCCGTCTAGGTAGGGGTTATAAACGTTGCCGTACTCGATGGGGCGAGATGATGCATGGTTATGCCAATAGACACCAGCGGGAGCTCGGTTGTAGCCTTAGGGAGGCCAGCAATAATCGAAACACGTGTGGGTAACAAAGCATATGAGAAACATGGCATCATTGGTTCTGAATTGATCACATTGTTATGGCACATGCATGCATGAGTCGATAATGTGTAGGGTGTGGCAATGGTCAGGTGAGATCGCTTGTGATGCGACTCATATGTGATTGATAAACTACATCATCTAATGGCCATGTGCATTGCGTGCATCGTGTCGAGATATAACGTGCAGGGTATGGTATACTAGGTAAGGTTACATGCGAACCGACTATTTGAATGTTGGTTGGCCCTGATTATTGTTAATTATTGTTGTTGTTGGGTTGTTAGTTGTTGGTTTGCTTGCGGGGTGATTTTGGAGAGATACCTCGAGTTGAGTTAGCGTACTAATCGGGGCTTAGGGGAAGGACTCATTGAAATTTTATCTCACTGGTTATTGTAGAACCACTTTCAGGCCCTTAGAATGGCACACCCGCCAATGCGATTTAGGATCCCCAAGGATTGGGATACCAACATGACGCGCCACCGCTTCCCGGGTCGGGTGCATCTTTACGAGAAGTACCTCTCGATCATCTAGGTGGATGAGGGACTAGGGCAATGGATACCCCATCGGTTCTTGGCGTGGTTCATCCGGGAGGACGATATGCTAAGTGGTCATTTGTGAGGTTTTGACGGGCCACCCAGTAAGGGCCCCAAGAACACTGACTAGGATCCCATGGAGTTGAACCCTCCTAATGGTGCATAGTGGAGCATCCTGCCCCTACTCCACCAGTGATCGACCCAAACACCTCCGACTACGATTAGATGGAGTTTGAGTCCGATGGATTCAAGTGATAGTGGTGCCGAACTTGAGGGTTCTTTTTGTATAGTTGGATTATCCTAGCTTAGTTTCTTTTTGGTCTAGCTTAGAGGATAGATCGGCCCCTTTGTTGGGCTTGTAAATCGGAAATGATCCTCCATTGGTTAATCCAATGAATATGTATTTATATGTGAGTAGTTGCTGTTGTTCCTACTATTCATCTCTCTATCCCTGTTTGATTGCTTGATTGTCTGTTAACTGGGAGATGGTTCATTTTCCGCTTGCACATAATGAAAGATTAAAATGAATGGTTGTCGATAAGTCCTTACCGACCAAGGGAAGGGGTTGTTGCATGCTCGGGGTTCGAGACGTGACATGCTTGGCCAGGGCAAGCCTCAACCTCATAAATCTAGGCGAGGCCAAGCCTCACTGGTGAACAAGCAAGCTTCACCTAGCCCAGTGAGGCTCAGCCTCACCAGCCAACGCGACGCCTAACCTCGCCAAGTGAGCCTCGCCCAACCCGGTGAGGCTAGGCCTCATTAGCCGGCGCAACGCTCGACCTCGCCAAATGAGGTCAACCTCTCCCAGATCTAGCAAAGCCAAGCTTGCCCAACCACTAGGAAGGTTGGGCTCACTAGGCCAACCACCATATGACATCAACCCCGAGGTGGTTGGGTGAGGCCAAGCCTCATCGTTGGTCGAGCGAGCTTAGCCTCACTAGATTTGGGAGAGGTTGACCTCACTTAGCGAAGGGGAGGTCGAGCCTCACCTAGCCACAGCGAGGCTCAGACACAGCGAGGCTCAGACCAACGAGTCTCACTGTGGCTCAGCGCCGTTAGGGCAAGCAAGGTCACCGGCCATGGCCAAGATTGGTGGTCAAAAGGAAAAAAAAGGAAAAGTAAAGAGAAGAGAAAAGCAAAAAAAATAAAAAATAAACTTGATTCTAGGATTTGTTCCAGGGAATAAGAAGTAACTTTTTTTTTTTTTTACTTTTGATTATGTTCCAAATTTATTCTCAAGAACAAAAAAAAAAAAAAAGGATTTTTGTTCTCAAGAATAAAAAATTTACCAAACGGATTTATGTTCTTGTTTTATTCTTGAGAACAAAAGAATAGAATCAATTGTTCCCGAAAATATTACCAAATAGGCCCTAAGTCACAAGCTCGGGTGTTAAGGGCACCTGCTTCCCAAACCCGGCCAATCTGCACTTAAAGTCTGTTGCACGATCTCAACACTATCAAATTCTATTCTCAAAGCCTACTCAAAACGAGAAGAGAGAAAGATGAGGGTTTCGACTAGACCTATGAATTCCACATGGTCGGCTGAGATTGCCTTCACTGGTTTAGTGAATTCATCTACTAGTCGTCTACTGGAGTAACGGCCGACGCAAGCTATAGCTCCCATCGACAAAGTTGCAAAAAAGGATCCATCAATATTTACCTTCAAGGATCCCGGATCTGGAGGCTTCCACTTCCACGGTAATCTTTCTCTCTCAACTACCGTTTTCCTATCTTTTCTGATCCATCTCGCTGCACTTCCATTCAAAGCTAGGGCTGAATTGACAAGAAGGTCTGGAACCGGTTTTTGATTTCGGAAGATGAAGTAATTTCAAGCTTTCCAAACTAGCCAGATGGTCTTCACTACAAGTTCAAAATTTGAGTAGTTAACTAGGTCTTCTTTCAATTTGATTATCCGCTCATCCATTCAAGTTAATCCAACCTTGTTAATTTAGATGTTCAGCTTAGTTGTGCTCCAGATCTGCGACGTCCAAGGACACAACAGCAGAGCGTGCTCAATGGTCTCAACTTCCATTTTGTAAATTGGTTTAGGTACCACTTGCCCCTTGACAAGATTGTCCATTGTAGGCATAGCAATTTGACATACTCCCCATAGAAAAAACTTGATTTTGGGAATAGTAGCTTGCCACACATATTTCCATAGTCCAGGTTTGGGTTGATACGAAGAACATGCTATAGCTGTTTTAACTTGCTCCATTATGTCTCTACTGTTGTGATAACCACTTTTAACTGTGTAATTCCTAGACTTAGTATTTGTCCATACAAGTCGATCTGCTGTGTTTGGGGGGCCAATAGGAGTCGAGAATATTTCTCTTGCTATCTGATCATCAAACATGGAATTTATGAGCTTGAATTTTCTAGAGGCTCATTCCATTTCCCATCTCCACTCATTATTAGGCTAGCCATTTTAAGCGGTTCTTCTCTCGTTGCAGGGCCTTCTATGGAGCCTATCCTTTAGCCATGTATCTTCCCTAGTCTTGATTTGTTCACCATTGCGACCGTCCACATCATAAAAGGAGAAATTGCTTCTCTTCTGATGATAAGGCTTTGCCAATCCCACAAGGGTCGTGCCCCTCTCCTTGCATCCCAATAATTACTTGTTGGAAAGTAGAGTCTCTTCATAATATATGACTCCAAAATATCTCAAGGTGTTCCCAAAGCCTCCATGCTTGTTTTCCTGACATGGCTTTATTGAAGTCTACTAAGTCTCTAAACCTAAGTCCACCTTCATCCTTTCTCAGCTTTAAAGAGTCCCAATAAATCCACCTTCATCCTTTCTGAGCTTTAAAGAGTCCCAATTTCTCCAATGCAGACTAGTAGCATTACTACTATTTCTCCACCAAAAGGTAACTATTTTCCTTTCAATTGCCCTACAAATAGAAACCAGAATTCTAAAAATGGACATCACATATTAGGATAATGCCTGGAGCACTGCTTTAATTAATACCTTCTTGCTTTCAACATTAAGTTTTCCTTCCAGCTTTCTAGTTTCATATTCACTCTCGCAAGAATCCACACGAAAATCTCCTTTTTCAAGGCACCCTATAGCATGTTAATATGAAGATGAAAGAGATAAAGAGAAGGAAAGATGAACAAAGGTATTACGTGGTTTGGTTGACCAAGAAAAATTTCTTGGAAGCCTGCATCCACGGTAGAAATCCCCATATTTTCTTAGCTTCTTGAGGTAGATTCATTCTCCATATATAAAGAAGAGCACATCTTAGTTGCTAAACATAGCCTGTGATTTTTATGGTAAATACAACTATTACATATTGGATCTTGATTCTCCATCTTATCATGATTTGGCAAGTTTCTCGCTAACACTCCCCTCCAAGTTGGGGCGAAGGTATCTTCTAACATCAACTTGGCCAACATTTGTCGAAATAATCAGTAAATTGTCCTTCACTTTGAACATAAGGAATCTCGATAGTTTTGTTTTATAACGACGGATCCTACTACTGTTGCTTGAAATTCAAAATGGATCTTCTTTTTCTTATAAAGCGTTCATCTGTTTTTTAACATGTTCTACTAATAATACTTCCGTTATTCTCTTTCTATTAGTGATCGAATTTTGCTAATACGGCCTATTAAATTGTTGAAGTGGACCGTCGAAGTACATGTGTCGTGTGTCGTGTATAGTACACTCGATTTTATGTAGTGCCACGCAGTTGCCAAATTTTTAAACATAAAAAAAATTAAAAACTAAACAGAACCCTA